>NW_028292579.1:6395767-6628557 GCF_029948245.1 Actinia tenebrosa | reverse complement strand
CCTTAGATGGAATAATCCACTAATTCAAGATTTGGATCATTATTTTTTTAATCCTGAGTCTTCGTTTCTCAAATGAATATAATTTCATATTCTAATAATGAACTCCTGAAGCTAGTCGGTGGTACGCATGAGCTTTTTTTGACGTATCTTATGACAATATCATGTATATTTTTAGGGAATTTTCCTTACTCTAGAATGATTTTGGCACTATAATCAGGCTTCTTACCTTCCATGTATTATTTTAAAATAAAATCATTTGCCTATGGCTTAAACTGTTAGAAATTTAAGTTATTTGAAATGCTTTACTGACAACATACAAGTCTTTCAATAAATGACTAAAATCTGTACAAAAACATAATTGCGACAATAAAAAAAGAACAAAATAGACTTGTACTGTAGATACATGTGTGTAATGTAGATTGGTTTGGTTATCTGAATCACATACTGAGAAGTTTGATATATCACTCTAAAGATAACGATCACTCAGTCCATTACACGTACCTCCCTTGCCTTGATAAGCAGTGACCACTGATATGATTGACTATTGAAACGGTAAACAGTCAGTTACAGGTACACATGTACCTACCTTGCCTTGATAAGCGGTGACCACTGATATGATTGACTATGGTGATTAGAATTAAAAAAAGACATTGCAAAACTGGATGGGTCATCACTAACTATTCCTAAGTCACACCTTGCCCCAAATGACAAATAGATGGTGGATACTGATATAATGAACTATGATAACCATGAGAAAAGACAAGTGCAAAACCTGACCCACTTAGAGTGAAGGCATTTAAACCGTGAAATAAAAAAACTAATAGTTATGTGTAATAGTCAAATAGACAAAAAAGAAAACAAAAATTGTGGTTCTACTAATTAAAAGTGTATTAGTCTAATATCTATTTCACAGGTTTAATGACTTCGCTCTACTGACTTATCCAGACCTACACTAAACTTGCTAATGACATGATTTCTTTGGTGGTTCATGAGAGAGGCTACCACAAGAACAGCCATCAGATGCATAGCAGGTATGAAACAGAATATGAGGCAAAATGTCATGTTTTAGAGCTAATTAATTAGGAAGTGATTGGTTTTTGGTTCACACCCATTTTCAATTAAAAAGGGATATCGAAAATAGTCCAAAAATTGTCTCAAACTGCTATAAAACAATAAGCAATCACAGACACGATTAAAGCTTCAATATAATTTTTTTTTTTTTTTTTTTTTTTTTTTTTTTTTTTTTTACATCTAATTTTTTATTTATTTATTTTTTTACAATATTTTTTACAACATTTATAATTCTTACTTGACAACAATACAAAAAAAATTTTTTTCTTTACAGAGGGTCGTCTAATTTACAATGCTACTAATTTTTTAATTTATTTATTTGAACTATATTTTAGATATCACTATTTCATCCGTTCGATATTCCAATCAACTTACAAAATCACCCTAATCTTTTCATATTTTTTTAAATGCACTAACAATTTCGACCTTTTTTTAGCTACTTCACATTCTAACTTTTCATAATATCTTAAACTTGTTTGAAAATCATTTAACACTGGAATTTTTTGCTTGCTTCTACACTGATACACAACATATTTCCACAAAACAAACAAATAATTGACCAAAACATCTTCACTATTTCCTAATAGAATATTTTCAAAATTTAAGACAGGAAGTACTATTGAAGCCCCTTTTAGCCATTCACAACACTTGAAATAAAAATTTCTAGTTTCAACACACTCTACATAAAAGTGAGACATTGTTTCATTTTCTTCTAAACAAAAACTACATTTTGGAGAATGGACTAGTTTGAAAACATACAATTTCTGATTCAGATATAAACAATTATTTAAAATTTTATACTGAAAAGCCCTTAATTTTGTATCTATAGTACTTTCGTAAATCCTTGAATAGACCGATGACCAATCAATACCTTCAATTTTCAACTTTTTTCCTATACATTTTTGGGCAGTTGGTTTAAAATCCTTCCATTTGATCAACATCCAATAAATCATTTTTGTGTTTATCTTTTCCACCGGATACCTCTCATATCCCTTACCGATGTAGGTAACTTTCTGCATTGTTTTTAATCTGTCTCTACCCAAACTAATTTGCTGTCTTAGTTTTATTTTCCATTCTTTTGGAATCGCATTTAAAATGGCTCTCCATAATAGATAATCCACGTCACTCCACCCTTGTTCAACTCAATATAATAATTGAATTATAGGTTTTTTCTTGAAATGGCATAATTGGTAGCACATATTCCAAAGTATGACATAAACCTATACTTTGTAAAGCGTGAAAAAACACCTAAACCAAAAACAGTATTTTTAAGAATGGATCAAACTTTGAGGAATAGATTGGTGTTGAATTTTTTTTGTTCCACTACCTGACTATTTTAAAGCAAGTTAAAACGAGAAACTTTGCGACAAAATAATTTCTGCTTAACTTGAATGAGTTTGCTTTCACAACTGGTAAATTACAAAAAAATGTCTTAATCTGAAATTTTGTCTTAAAAATATGAGTAATCAACCATTTGGGAAAAGACTGACATCAACAACCATCATTCACCAAGACCTGACCAAAACATGTGGAGGTTTCAAAATTAAAGGCAACAAGCTAAGATATGATTCCTTCATAAATTATTAGTGCATATTGATTGCTATCAGAGGGTGCAGTAATTCAAAGGTGGCTTTTGTGGTTACATGTAAGATCCATGAAAGCACCAATAAGTTAATGCAGTCTCTAAGGCCTAGGGCAAATGTTGAACTTTCCATGCACCGAACTTAATTACATCAAAGAATGCCGCCTCATTATCACTTGATATCCATTGTTTTTAATGAGTTCGGTGCATGGAAAGTTCGACGTTTGCCCTAGGCCTAAAACTTGTTCATATACTGTGATAGAAATAGTATAAAAAAGTTCAAAGCTATGTTCACGTTTAAGGCTTATCCTCAGGCGGCACAAATTATTTTGTTGTAACTGCTCCCACTATGCTCCACTCTCATATACTAACACCTGTCTACAGTGAAATACTTACCTCTAGAGTACTTCTGGATTCAATCAATAAAGGATACAAGTGAGTAACTGATTCGTGTAAGATATCACCACAAGTTAGACTGCAACATGGGTACCAAATATTTGTGATAGGGATTATCATACAGTTTAGTACAATTTTTTTCAAAGCAACATTTCAGTAAATCAGATGATAAAAAACAAAGCTACAAAGCTATAGAAAGACCATAACTTTTGAGAAGTGCAAGGATTTTATCAAAGTCAGATATTTTACTATCAAACAATAATTTATAGATTGCTATAGATAATGATTTAGTAATAGAATAGATAATATCAACTTGGTTCCTTTTCTTATTAAAGTTTGTATTTTAGTATTCTTATTTAAAATAAACTATATTTTAGTGTAATTAAATATAGTAGCATTTTTCTGTTTGAAAATTGAGGATTAGGAATGTTGTAACATTTCATTTTTTAATTTTAATCTATTATTACTTTTCCCTTTTCATTTATTTCTTTAATTTACCAGGACCCCCATGATCTCAGCAATGCTGAAATACTGGCTAAAAATCTACTGGTAAATACATAATAAATAATAAATAAACCTTAGAGTAAATTAAAAAGTTAATATTTTTTATATTGAGCATAAATGCATAAATTTGGTTTGTCATGTAATTTAACCAAATAAGCAGAAAAATTCCCTGCAACACCAAGCTGGGTACATTAAATATGGATATGACACCATTTCATGGGCTCTCCATTTGAATGCCTTCCTTATTCCATGCCAAAACTTGTTTCATTAGCAAATCACTTGATGTTTAATGCTTATGAGTGGGGATGTCGTACTGTGTATCTTCATGCTTCATGGGTTGGACTCTCATGTTGTCAATCAAGCTCATATTGTTATACATTGGCTGTCATCTTCCAACTTGACTCCAAGCTTTATATGCTCTTCATTAGTCCTGCCTTGCTCACTTTGCACCCACAATTGCTTCACTGTAGGATCCTCATATCAATGGTATAAGGAATGGATTTTCTTTACATCTACCTCAGTTCATGCCTCATGGGTCCCTCTGTCAAGTCCATGGCTTCAGCTTTATGTCCTATTCGTTTGGCTGCATGTGATCATTTCTTATCCAGTCCTCTATTATAGGAGGTCTTGCTGTATAAATTTATGCTTCATTGCACTGGCTGCAAAGTACATTTTCTATTAAGGTGACAACAAATAAATGAGAGTTCATCTTATTATCTGGCTTCATGATTCACGGATGTAAACACCTTTGATTCCCTTGCTTTCATGGTGGATCACTTGTGGACAGTGTAAAAACGTTTTATCTACATCTTAATTATTCGATGTTTATCTTTTAAAATATCTTGCTTCATACTTATTGAGTCTTGCAATACTCTAACGTCCTTGATCCAGTTGCTTTTCTGGAGAATCACTTGATTGAGTTCAGTGAACCGGATGTTATCATCTATCTCCACCCTTCAAAGTAGTCTATAGATCTCACCATCTGTCTCCAAAGTTCATGCCCTTTCTCTTACGTTGCCTGCACTCCAAAATCCTTGCTCACTTGGTTGTCTGAAAGGTCATTTGATTAATATGTGCTAGATAAAGAGGTTGTCCTTCATCAAATTGACTGTCTAATCATTTGCTTCCATACTACATGTTTTCTCTTTTTGGTTGCCTGTACTACAACTTCCTTGCTTCACATGCTTCTCTTGAGGATCACTTCCTTAATGTGTTTAGAGTTGACTGTTACATTATCTGGCTCCCATTTTTTCTCTTAAGATTGCATCTATCGATCTGCTCCAACCTTCTTGTTCCACTTGGTTGTCTCCATGGTTCCCCATATCTTTCATACTGTAGGTTCTTGCCTAGCTTCATGTATTGAAATGTTTTTCTTTAACAGGTTGTCTTCATCCTTTTCTTGTCAGCCCTTCTTCCTGTACACTGTACATTTGAAGACCACTTGTTTAATGATTAAAGTTGGGGGTTTTTTTGTGACGTATCTTTATTACTTGCCTCTCGTCAATAACATGGCATATTTGTTTGAATAGGCCTCTTACTCCAAGAGTAGAGCATTAATACAGAAATAAATATTTTTGTTTCTTTTTCACTCTTCTCGCTTCATAATCTTACCAAAAAAATGCTAGCTCCATCTTTTTTCCTAGAAGACCACTTGAATGCCAATGGATTATGTCTTGTTGCCTACACTTTTTTCTTGGCAAACCCTCTTTCTCTTCAACAGCACGCTTGTTAAACAGGCCTAACACACACTGTTGTACTGTCCACTTTTATTCCGAGCCTTCAAAAATGTTGGCAATTTTGTCTTTTCCCACACTCCTTATGTTACAAAGTTAAAAGATCACTGAGAATAAGCCATAAGTAAGACTACAAAATATATATATAAATTTAGTAATTATTGGGTTAAAAATTAGGAAACAAAAAGGGCTAGAATGACCATACTCTATCAAAAAATTTCCTATGCTGCTTGTAGCGTGTATTTGGATTGAAAATGAAAGATTACCAAAATGAATGTACACCACAAGTATACCTTTGTCTTGATTCACAGCTTGTCTTTGGTAACCTTTTTTCTTCGTAGTACATCACCAAGTTGAAGGGACCTTCAGTCCATGGACTATAAAACTAACAGCACAAGTTGCAAACCCTCTAAATGGTTAATAGGGCACGCCCCAGGGGTTGGTTAACCTAGCTTGTGTTTTGTCCCTAAAAACCAAGGGGGCAACTGGCACTGATAATATAGTAGGATTATGAACCATTATCATAAAGGTCTTGAAGCTTGGGTTGTCTCAACTCTTTTATGCTTCTTGCTCCTTTACGTTCTATTCTTGCTCAGAAATTTGTTCAATGTCTTGTATTGATTGCATTAATATTTTGATGACACATTCTTGACACGTTCTTGTCTTGTTCTGAGTTGCATCAAGTCCATCACATTTGGATAATTCTAATATACTTGACACATTCCTGTCTTGTTCTGTATATTTTACAATGTTCAATAGTAAGTTGCATCAAGTCCATCATATTTGGATGATTCTAATATACTTGACACATTCTGGTCTTGTCCTGTATTCTGTACAATGTTCAATAGTGAGTTGCATCAAGTCCATCATATTTCAATGATTCTAATACACTTGACACATTCCTGTCTTGTTCTGTATCTTGTACAATGTTTTGTGAGTTGCATCAAGTCCATCACATTTGGATGATTCTAATATACTTGACACATTCCTGTCTTGTTCTGTATCTTGTACAATGTTCAATAGTGAGTTGTGTGACAGAGTCAAAAGACACTATTTTGGACAGTAATTATTTAGTCATAAATCTATATTTTTAATTAGGAATGCCTCGTGTACACATAGGAATGTAATTCTTTAGTTAACTGTTTGCGTGGAAAATACGTAAGCAAGAAATAATTTCCGTACGTAATTACATTACAGTGAGTCATGCCTAGGTTTGGCGCTTGTTTACGTAAGTTCGTGTTTGGGACATCCTGTTTGCGCCTAGGGCGTGCAACATTGCATAGGATGTGTAAGGTCTTAAGAATGCAGGTTTTTCCATAAAAATAGGCCCAAACTAAGCTTAAATCAGTGTAGTAAAAGTTCTTGAAGACGTTGCGTTGTCTACGGATATTTTCACATATCAAGACAAGGAATTCTCTACGATGTAAAGGTATGAATCTTTGAAGCCTTTTACACTTTTACCTAGGATAGATTTAGGACAAATCTACGTTAATATCGTTAACTAGTCGTTATATTTTATAGCTTAGATTATCTATATATTTGTTAAGCATTCGTTTCATGTTTTTGTAATGCTAGTCGCATTAGCGCGTAATTTAGTACAAAGTTATTCACGCAGTAGTAATTTAGTAATCACGCTGAGTGTATCTTGTCTTTTAAACTCTTTAAAACGTTTACTATAGGATCGCTACCGCCTTACTCGCTTGTTTAACCTTTTTACTACGATAAATAGCCTTAACTGCGGGATAAAAGACCTTTTCTTTCCAACCTTTAATTTGTTCGCTACTTAAACTCTACACTCAAGGTCATTGTCGCGACCGCGTGTTCAGTAAACCGTGTAATTCTTAGTTTGTCATAAACAAAGGTTAAAATACTTACCTAAAGCCATAGTTAACCTCTAGTCAATTTTTCCTATTGCTTTTTCCATTGGTTTAGTTCATTTTAAACGGTTTACCGACTTGTACATTAAACTTTGCAACCTAGTAATTTTCACTCGCGTATTGTAAACACTACTAATCAGTATGCAATATTCAAATTACCTGTGACGTAATTTACGTATTTCCGTTTCTATTTATATCTAGCAAAACTGTATTTTATTCATAACTTTTAGCTATTTAGATAAGCTACAAATTTATTTTATCTCATTGTAAATATTTTTCTTGTTTTCATTAGAGATATCCTGTAATCTCGTTCCCGTTTTTTTTTCATGTATTGTAAAGTTGTGTGAATTTTTCAATAAATTCTTTTGTCAAAACCACTTGCAATCTGATTCATAGCTGAGCGCCTTGCCGCCGGTTACAGTTGCATCAAGTCCATCATATTTGGATGATTCTAATATCCTTGACACATTCCTCTCTTATTCTGTATCTTGTACAATGTTCAATTGTGAGTTGCATCAAGTCCATCATATTTGGATGATTCTAATATTCTTGACACATTCCTCTCTTATTCTGTATCTTGTACAATGTTCAATTGTAAGTTGCATCAAGTCCATCATATTTGGATGATTCTAATAGACTTGACACATTCCTGTCTTGTGCTGTGTCTAATTGTACAATGTTCAATAGTGAGTTGCATCAATTTTGTCATATTTATAGTCACAATATATTTTGAACATTCTAGGTGGTGTCTTGCAAAATGTTGAATAGTGAGCTGCATCGATTTAACTTATGACAATGAATCATTTTCATGAAACCATTTTCATAGATAATTTCATATTTTGCAGGTTCCTTTCCTGTTCTGTATTTGATACATTGTTCAATATGTTGCAAATGAAATAGGCTTTTTGATGAGTTGCACAACATCTGTGATGTTTTGATGGTTCATTATTGATCAGCTTTATGGATAAGCATATTGAGCAAATTCAATATTTGATTATAAGCATATCTACGGCCAACAGATAATGGACATCAAAAGCAGCAGTTTTTTGTATGCAAGTATATATTTTAGTATGGTCATCTAGAGAAATATTCAAAATTGGGGACTTTATTATATACTTTATACATTAAAATTTTTCGATTGCATTCAACAATTTAATCAAATTTATTCAATATTTTTAAAACATAACATTACTACAAAGAAAACCAGTAAACACACAAAAGGACCACAGCACAACCTTACCATCACTACCAACAATCTGGTCTTGACCACCAAAGAATATATCAAGAAATCAAACACACCAAGTATCATGCAGCAGTAGACCTCACATCAACCAGGCTTGCTTCAACATAAACAATGATGTACATATGAAATCTCTAGAAGAAGGTAGGCTTCAGCATCTAAGCACTTTGGCGGTCTACCCATTATGCTTATTGTTAGTGAGTGACCACAATTCCCATTTTTTAAATTATAAAAAGTAACATTTTAAAAACACATGGCAAAAAGGCTGCAGTGGTGCCACTGACTTAGATTGCTAATAAGTTAAAGCAAGTAGTGAGCTGAGCTATGTATTAAGGAAAGCTAGGATTTTTGCCCTAATCTCATGTAGCAGCAAATGCCATAACTAAAATAGAAGCATTAAAGGCCTTGCAGGTTCTTTGCATCTCTATTGACCTACTTCAAATAGGTCTAGGGGTTAGACCATTACATCTACTGTGAATCCTACAATATCAATACCCAACAGAAGCATTATCAATACAGTATTGTAGTTTGTCACACTGTGTCAAAGCTATTAAAGGAGGCAGTTGGCCTCATCCAAAGCAAAATCAGAGGTGTTAGAGGGGTTAGTCCAGTACATCTACTGTGAATCCTACAACATCAATACCCAACAGAAGCATTATCAAGACAGTATCGTAGTTTGTCACACTGTGTCAAAGCTATTAAAGGAGGCAGTTGGCCTCATCTAAAGCAAAATCAGAGCTACAGCTCAACAACTGAGCTGTAGTCATATTTTCTGAAGCTGGGATAACTAGAACATATGCAACTAGAAAGCATTGACATAATTTGACAAGCAAATAAAGGAAATGAGCATCTCAAACTGTTGTAACATACAAACTGTTGAAAAACAAAAGAAGAAAACAAAGATTCTGATCAAGAACTGGACTTCAGTTAGGTGTTAATCAACAGCAATGCACAAACCATCTGCAAAGTTAATGTCACCATCTTCAATCACTGCTACATGAACAAGTACAGTGTACATTGTACCTCTTGATTCGAGAGGGAAAAGATGAAAGTGTTGCAGACATTAATGAGTATACTAAACATTAGTATAATGGTAAGACTATGTGTCTTTTCCTCAATAGAAATAGATGTGTTGAATTTGTTCAGCCATCTATTTCAATTTAATTTACATTTTAACTAGATCATCAAAATATCGATTTATGTATTCATTAATTCATGTGCTTTCCTTTTAAAGTGTCAACTTTAAAATTAGACTAAGTACTTCAAATTTAATCAAATTTTTTTTTTGTTAATCCTAATTGACAAACTTATTGGGTGTAAAAATACCTTTTAGAAAATATCGTTAAAATTAATGAGTACTGTTAGTACCAGTAAACGACTACTGGTAGTTGTGGAATTATTTTTTATTACTTATTACATTACTAAATTTATTGTTATATTTATATTTTTAATATATAATTTCACAATGAAGGGTGTTTTTATTGAATTAGCTAAAGTTTTGAATTTTAAAGCCATCTGTTCGTGAAGGCAGCAATTACCTATGGATGTCTTTACCAGGACCACTTTGACATATTTAACCAATCATGGTGTAGAGTGAAATGGTTAGCCAATCAGGAGAGCAGAGTCAATAGCAAACTGAAGTCAGGCTCATTGGTTCCCATGAGTTGTTGATGACACCTTTAAAAATCATCTTTCAAAATTCTAATCAGAATCTGGCTTTTTTGTTCACTCATGATTATATAAGTCAAATGCTTTGTTTTATTCTAAATTTATGATAAGTTAATTTTGGAGAAGTGGTCCTGATTAAGGCGTAAATATAATTAATAATAATCATATCTAACTGTTGCTGTACTGACTGTTACCTTTGAAAACATTCAACAAGACTGGTTGTACATTGTATGACATTTCATAAAGGTGCTCCCACATCTTTTAGTTACCATGTGATAATATCTTACATGTATCAGTTACTCACCTGTATCCTGTATTGATTGAATCTAGAAGTACACCAGAGTTAAGTATTTCACTGTAGACAGGTGTTAGTATATGAGAGTTAAGAGAGCATAATCTGAGCAATTACTATGTGGAATACCAACCACAGATGGGATGATCATCTTCAAACAAAGCATGCTGCAACATGTATTGTGGATCTTGATAGCACAAAAGACAATGTTTATCAATAACACACCTTCTGACAGCAATCAATATTCACTGATGATAAAGAAAACTTATCTTGTAGCCTTTGGTACTTCAACATATTTCTGTCATACATACCTTAGTGCGTGATGGTTATTGGTGATCATGATGCATTCTATGGTAGTGTTGTTGGTACATGCATGGTCATTGTCTTAAAATAGCTAACTTAAAACAGCACCACCTTAGACCTCTTCTGAGATAGTGAACATGGTGCATTGTGGTCTAGCTTTGGTACAAACATTGTTTGTCCATCATGCCTTTGATGTTGTTTGTACCACGATGCATCCTGTTTATCAAACTCACAAAAGGCCTATTGCCTTGCAAAAAAAAACTTTTTAAAACTTGATGACCGTTAATCTTGCTTAACTGCAAAGGTGCAATTTTTCATGTGACGTTGCATGCAACATTGCAAACATAAGAGGTTGCTTCATGTGGACTACCTGCTTAACGTTGCATGAAACATCTACTAACAAGGTTAATTATTCTTTCATATTCTCTTTTTTATACATTATCTCGTGTTCTAATTTAAGTACATGTATGTTCATGTTTTTTTGCAGAAAGCAAACATCTGTTTTTCTCATGCACTATTCTAACTCTTGGATTCTTGGAAAATATGCCAAAACCAATGCAATGAGCAAATGAAAAGAAGGTACAAGGTCACTCATACTTACCTTGGAAACCTATGTAACAGTGAATTGACATGTGGCTACAATTTGAATAACTATATCCTTTTTGACTGACTTGCCTCTAATACCATGTCAAAATTCTTTTATGTTTCCAAGTGAACACAAGGCTAGTAGGTCCAGAACAATATATAGTTATTCAAATTGGTTGCCATATTTTGATTTACTGTATACTTGCACTTTTTCTCGTTATTTTATTCATCATATAAAACTAACGTTAAACTTACACATACCTTTAAAATGCTACCATCAAACAGGATTGTGTAGTTCCAGAGATTTCCAAGGGGTAGGGGGAGGGGGGACAGAGTAAGAACAAAATGACAGAGTTTGTATGGAAGAAAATAAGTGGAATTCCTGGGGGTAGGGAGTTCTATAAAAACTTCCTCCCTGGAGGGTATGGATAATTTCTGGAACTACACATTGGTTAATATTCACCAAACTCAATCTACATTACTCTCAAAATTCCTCAGTTTTCTTAATTTTTTCTATCAAATATTAAAAGAAAATAACCAATCGAAATGTAAAGTAAGTCATACTAATTTCGAGCCAATTTCTAAGCTATTACTTCGAAGCGAATATTTTAAAAAAATTTCAATGAATTTCATGGGCAATATCTTTTTTTGGTTAACTATTCATGATTCAGCTACTTGAGCAGTATTCTCTGCATGAACAAGCGAAGATCGGTAGGAAGAACAGGGTTTCAAGAGCCAGGGTTACGATAAAGCGATATCAACGAATTCATTCAACATGACTTGTTATTCACTAGAACTTGACAATATAGATATTCTTATAGCCTATATTTACGTATGTACTTATATTAACTGTTTTGGCTTTAAAGTCTGCAACAAAGGAATATGAGGTGCAAAGCAATAATTATTTTAAGATTCCATTTGATTAAAGAAGTAAAATAAATAATTTGCTAAGCATATTCCAGGGTTTGATCTTTGCCGTCTGAAGTGTTATGATCTCCTTTATTTTTCTTCAAAACTAATGGCAATTCATTAAAAAATATTGATAAATTATAAAATCATAAAATGTAAAGCAATTCTGAGAGAGGTCTTGATCAAATATTAACCTGTTTTTACATTTTAAATGAAAAATATTGATTTTAAAACGAGTAATAAAATTCCCCCGTGATTTTGCATGTCCATGAAACCTTGTCGTGACAGCCTAATTACGTACACCAATATCAGGAACAGAATTGGAATTGGAGTCTGGAGTTCCAGATTGAGTTATTCGAGGACTAATCAGAATGCATTAAAGCTCTGCCTTTTTTGCAACTTATTTCCACTTCTCCTTCAGATTCTTAGAGACTCTGATACTAGTAAACCGTCTCAACCGGGTCTTATTTAATATACTCCGCAAAATTCAGGACAAAAAAGATACAAAATTGAAAACTAGTTGACTACAGATAATAAATTTGTTTTAGCTATATGAATCTATATGGATATATATATATAAAATCAATGAAACTAAAATGCAAAAAAATTGATAAGATTGAGATATAATTAATTGCATAAATAATGAATAAATATTTTTTCATGACTCCTCAATCCTTTCCGATTTCATAGTATTAAGAATCTTATGAAAAAATCTAATTTATAAAAAATGTATGAAATGTATAAAAAATGTATGATTTGGAAATTTGGCTGCATCCACATGGCAAAAACAGTCACAAAAATAAACATTTCAATGATTATCTGATTTCCAATAATGTAGTGTTAGCAATACACCGACTCTCTCCTGTTCACATTTTCATTGTGAATACATTATAATTTTGAGTAACAGTTGACTAAAAGGTTTTTTCAGCACAACGTGCTAAGGTATGACCACATATTTAACGTATTTGCATACTTCTACGCACAGGAATTTGGCGGCCAAAGGAACTTTACATTTACATGCCTTATTTGGTAAAACCAGCCAGCTTTGCATCGAAATGTGTGGGTAGTATATGAATGCATTAAATGTGGTCATACTTTTGCCCATTGCAATGTAAGAAATAGTTGTAAAAAGAATATCCATGTCTCGTAATGTATATCATTAAAAAAGCAATCAGTTTTTGTGAATACCAGTTTTTTGCATGCCAGCATCATATCGAGAACCTTGTGAATGACAGACCATAGATGGTCAGCACCAGTTCATTTACAGTGAAAGCATACGTCACGATTAACCTGAGAAAAGAAAAATAAATTTATTTAGTAGTAGATTTTGAAAAAATGATATTTAAGATATTTGAAATAATTAAGAAGTGGCCCATCAAAGACGTTTTGGAATTCTTTAAGCACTTGTATTTTCTGGTATAGAAGTGGGGTATTCAGCAGCTTGTCACCAAAAGGCAAGATATGACTATTTACTCCACATTTACCCCACAAAATACACCTAAAATGCAATGTCTGGTATGAATAAGGAACAGCAGAGTACTGCTGAATTAACACAACAGCCTTTTCTGATTTCTAACTGACTGTATTCTCGATTATACACCCTATATTCAAAAGTCATTTGCATTTTTCATAAATCAAATGCTTACAATAATTAATAAATATTGGGGAATTGTTTTGGTACCAACTGAAACATCACTATTGAATTAGTAAACGTGCAATGTTTCAAGAAATAAGGCAAATATGGGTACAGCTACAAGGAATGAGTGCGTTAAGACATGGACGCATGGCGCAACATTGTGTGCAACATTGCAGGCAATATCGCTGAAGTAGGATAGTTTTCTACTTCAGTATTGTTGGTGCAACAAATTGCGTCATGTGTCATGGCTCACAACATCAATTGCATGCAACATTGCACGCAATGTTGCACAGTGTGTCCAGCTTTATGCATATTAAATTACTCCTTACATCTTGACCTTCTCATCTGGGTTTTTCACATGATGCAATACATTCACCCATAAACTATTTACTTACACTGTGAAATGAGCGGATATTCTATAAAAATTCGTTTAGAAATGTTATTCAACTTGTCTTCATTCAAGTCTGTGATATATTGAGTTACACAACTCGACTGACATACATTGTATTTTGTTGTTCATAAATTGTTATCATCCAGCTTGGCTGCAGCCAAGCAAACCAAAAAGTAGTTGTCCCTCGCCTTACCTATGGAATTGCAAATATCAAGACAGTCTAAAATTCGCAAAGCAACCTTCATTCTCTAAGTGCAGTACATTGTGAATTGCACATTTTTACTCCAAAAATTAACAGAAAACACTCATTTTATGGCTTCAGGAGGAGACGCTTTGAGTATTGTTAACAACTGTTAAGTCATGTCATTTATTCAAGCAGTTCTTACCGTTCAAGCAGCGATATTTTCTTCACATTTCACACCTTACCACGCCCGCCATGTTTTCCTTCTTGGTATGATGACCGAAACGCATTGTGGGTCACGTGCTAAAACTGAGAAATCAGGAATGGAAAAGCACAGGGAGCCCAATTTAGATTAAAGTGAATGGTGAAAATAAAATCGGAAAAATTAAATAAGTAATATTTTTAAAATTCGAGATCAAGATAATGTCCTCCGTAATGCGAAAGAGTAAAAAAAAAATCAATAAAAGATATACTAGAACATTTTTTTTCGCCATTCACTTTAATCTAAATTGGGCTCCCTGTGGAAAAAGAAGGCGGATTATGGAACATACGGATTTCTTAGAATTTTGAGAGGAAAAAAATACGGCCGTCTTTCAAACATAACAACAAGTCGTTTTGTAGAAACATTTTTTCTCACTCTTACTGCATTCACTTCCAGTTATTTGTTCAAACTAAATAAGCAGGATTTCTCTTCTCCTTTTCTCCACCATCCTTCCTTCTATTCTTGCTTTCCACTTTTTTCTTTCATTGGTTTTTTTTTTTTTTTTTTTTTTTTTTTTTTTTTTTTTTTTTTGTTTTTTGTTTTGTTTTTTGTTTGCCTCTTATTTCGGCGTTGCATTGGAGCCTTTGACCAACCACTCATCTCTTTTTGAATGTCCCCGCTTGAAAAAAAAGATCCCTAGGCACGCTTTAAGCAATAATAATATCAATGTGGCACACACTGAAATATCCCAAGACAGAGTCAGTGAAATGAGGATCATGTGTTGATTATTTTTAGGACACACTTAATTTCGGTCACGTGGAAAAATATCAGCACTAATTTCGCTGGAGCCAAATATTTGAGAGAAAAAAACAAGAAAAAGAAATTGAAATTCAATATATGGAATAAAGTTTATTTGCAAAGAAATAAAAAAAGTAGATATTATTTACGTGGGAAAAGTGGAATTTTATATTGACGCAAGCACCCACTCCTCCCCTATACTTTAGTTAGGATGCATGCGTATTAGCATGACGTAATGATTGAAAAATAGAAACTGAAAGCACCAAAACGAGGCGCAAGGGAATTTCCCAAACAAGATGGCGGAAGTGGAGAAACGGTCAACAACTAAAGAAAGATCTAAAGATGTCTTTTATTTAATGCTCTGATCGAGCCTTGGTGTTAAACAAAGTATGGATGGAACCCTTCAAAAATTTATATTACTGAACGATCGAGTGGGCAAGCACGTTGGAAAAGGATGGTTATCGACTAAAGATGTTCCTACTCAACTTCTTCGGGGTGAAATTTTCAAGGCTTTGCCAGAATCAGAGCAACCAGAGGATCCTGATGAAATCGCTCTAGCAGTTTTTTCTGGCTCCATTCCGAGCATCAATCTAGAATGTCCTACCTTGGATGTGTCAAAAATCACGAACAGCGAAGCAGACTTGCTTTTGGCTATATCTTCAATGGAGGAAAGGTTTCGAACTTATCAAAAACGAAATCGGTTAGCTTATGGAAAAACATTGGATGTTGGTCATCAAGTCTTTGTCGAGTTAAAAGATCCACATAAAGAATATCCAGGAGTAATTTGGTATAAAGGTCATTTACCTACACATAAAGGCATTATGTTTGGTGTCGAACTACTGGGAAAGGTACCACTGTATATCAACTTAAACTTTATAGCACCATCATTCGTTTGTGATTTTGTAAGCTTGGAGTGCATGAAACACTATTTACTAAATAGTATAAAATAGTGGTAATTAAACAATAGAAAACAATGGAATTTACATGAAATTGTGAGCATTTAGTATTACTAAACTTTCACGGTTATATTGTTTGCACTCTATATTTAGCAAGAGGTATTAAGTAAGAGAGCACATCTCCCATACGTGGGTCTGTAACCATGAAAGTTTCTTGAAAAACTATTTTTAGCTCCGCGCGCAAGGCTGAGCTATTTTTAGCATGCGATTCCTGATTGCTCAGAGTTATAGTGACTTCCATGCGAGCGAAAAATGTTTAGTTCCCGACGAGGAAAATGCCTTCAAAATCAGTAAAAAGTTGAAATAATTAAAGTATCATGTGTTCTTCATAGACAAATTAAACATTAAACTTAACAACTGATGTAAAAGAACATCAAAAAAGATCAAATTAGGACGATTTTCAGTATACAAACAAGCTAAGAACAGCAAAGACGCCACGGGGAAGGAAACTGTGATAAAAAAAATGTGATGAAAATAGCGAAAAACCTACAGTGAAGACAGCCAAAAAAGCACTTATTGTAGTGTTTTCTATAGTAAATAAAGTTTAAGCACCACAAGGGCGGATCCAGGGGGAGAGTTGGGGGGTTCGCGACCCCCCTGTCTTTCCTGAGGTCAAATGGGCTTCCTGTGGTAAAAATGCGACTGGGATTCTTTTGCTCACAAAATTTACCCCTGAGACCCCCCCCTTCAAAAAACCCTGGATCCGCCCTTGCACCACTACTGTTTCTCATTCATATAAATGATATTCAGAACTGTAGTAAAACCTTTTCGTTTCACTTATTTGCTGATGATACAAGTCTGTTATGTGAACATAAAAACCTAAAGGAACTACAAGCTATCGTAAACACTGAGCTCGATAAGCTGTCCGAATGGTTACGAACCAATTGGTTGTCATTAAACGTTAAAGTGCTACTACGACGAAAATCGCTCAAACTTGGATTCAGCTGAAACTTCCTAAAAATACTCTTTAAAGGTCCAATAATCACTGTATGAAGTGTTTTCTCGATATTCAGTACGAAAGTATGATATTTTTACGATCATTTTTTGGAGTCTGTGACGTCATACACTCAACATCAAACATTGCTACATATATTTCTTTGTATATAAATCCTTAATTTATTTTATTCCTATGAAGCCCAAAGGGTGGCTAATGTGCTTATTTCACATTACTTGTGACTATAATTTATATTTTGGGGTGTTTGGGTATTTCTTTCTCCCTTTACTACTGATATTTTGATCATAAACTACAAAGAAATGTATGGATCGATGTTCGATGTTGAGTGTATGACGTCACAGACTCCAAAAAATAATCGTAAAAATATCATACTTTTGTCCTGAATATCAAGAAAACACTTCATACAGTGATTATTGGACCTTTAAAGAGTATTCTTAGGAAGTTTCAGCTGAATCCAAGTTTGAGCGATTTTCGTCGTAGTAGCACTTTAAAAAAACTAGCTTTGTAATTTTCAGACCTAGGCAAAAAATACTTCCATTTATTTCTTCCATCTATCTTCCAGATAACTTAAACAAACTTGAAAAAATTGAACATAAAGATTTTATTAAGTATCTAGGGGTGTTGATCGACTCACAGCTATCCTGGAAACAGCATATAGACTATATCTCACAGAAAATAAGTAGATCTATAGGCATCATAGCTAAACTAAGACATTACATCCCACGTGAAGCCATTCTTAACATTTTATAAAACACTGATAAATCCTTATATTTACTATGGAATTTGCTCCTGGGGTAACAGTGCCAAGACAAACCTAAGTACTCCAAAAACGTGCTCTTCGACTAATAAACTTCTCTAGCACAAAAGAACATGCTATTCCTTTCTTCCTCCAGGCAAGATCTCTACCCTTAAATTTTCTTTACTTTGAACGTATGTCCATCATAATGTTCGAAATATTTAATAATGCGGCCCCTGTTAATTTGAATAAGTTATTTACGATGTCAGAAAATATTCATCACTACTCAAAACAAGATCAGTTTCAAATAAATGTTTCTATATTGAGAGCGTCAGAACTGAGTTATTTAAGGCGTTCTTTTCTATCTATGGGTCCTAAAATATGGAACAGTCTTCCATTATCACTAAAACTTTTAAGGAAACTACAATTTAAATCTCAAATCAGAAACCTTCTCCTACAAATCTTAGAGAAAGCAAATCATTATATAGAATTGGAACAAATCATTTATCTCGTGAAAACATCGATTACAACATAGTTACATTAACATCATTTTAATCTTATTTCTTATTTTTTCAAGGAATGCCTCTGCAAAAATTGTTGTCTTTTTGCCAGTTAAGTCTAGTCTAAAATTCATACTTACCATAAATAGAAATATATATACATATATAATATTACATAAGATATATATACCTCTCGAAAGTTTGTCCCTTTAATTTGTCCCTTTTTTTCGTTTCGTTTCATTCTTTTTTTTTTTACAATTCTTTTCTGTATTAAAGCTATGTTAGTTTTGTTCTTCTCAAATTGCTTCTGCCTCGAATAGTTTTTTATGCTAACTGCAGTTAAGCAATTATAATTGTAACATTATTACTGAAATGAGAATAAAGTTGTTGTTGTTGTTGTTGTTAAGTTAAAGTGATTAAGAATTCGATGAACAAGACCAGTATTTTGTTTCACACACGAATCAGGACAAACTTGCACCGAAAATTAATGTGCTGAAGAATAATTTCTGTTTTCACAGAGGAAAAACCTACAGGAGACACTGAAATCTGAAATGATTTTTCACAATTATTTAATATGTTTAGCTTGCCAAAATACGGTATGTCACTTTATGCAAAAGACATTGCCCATTGAGAAAAGGTGAATTAATGAAAAAGTTTGACTATTAAAACTAGAACTTGCATGCATATTTTGCACCATGAATTTTCGCTCTGCCTCAACGTTCAATTCAATTCAATTTATTCACACACTGTCTTTTTTCCTAACTTTTCAAATTCTTAAGTTCCCAACAGACAATAGAAATACAATTACGATATCGGCCAAGTACAAAAAGTGAATCAAGCTAATAAAAAAGAGATTATTTTTACCTGATTGAAGGGCATTTTACTTGCAATTTTTTCTGTAGAATGCTTTCAGTTCGGTGTCGGGTCACGATCTCCAATGATCTAGACATTGATAACTTATACGAATGAAGCTAAGTAATCTTAGATGTTCAACTTTCTATGTGTCATTCAACTGATTTATTACAACACTTGAGTTCATTTAATGATATATATGATTTGAATAATTTAGATCCTGACTCTCACCTTCCAACTCAATCTAATTTTAAGTATTATTCTACCCAAGATTTTTCAGAAAACCTCGAAATTGAAAGTAGCATTTCTGGTAAATGTTTTTCGGTTTTGCACTCCAACATCAGAAGTCTAAATGCCAACATTGACAATTTTATACATATGCTTTCGGAACTAAATCATAATTTTTCTGTTATTGGTCTTACTGAAACCAGACTTAAAAGCACACCTGGAATTCCATTTAATAACTTTATTAATGGTTATAAATTCTTTTCTCAGCCCACCTTATCTCATGCAGGTGGTGCAGCTTTCTATGTTTCTGACAAATTATCTTCTTCCCTTAGAAGTGATCTTTCTTGCTCTATTAAATCTGAATTTGAGTCTCTATGGATTGAAGTAGAAAGTGATCTACATCATAATATTGTGTGTGGGGTTATCTATAGGCATCCTCATAGTAACTTTGATGTATTTTTTAATTATCTTGAAAGTTCACTTGATAAAATTAATAGAGAAAACAAATTTTGTGTAATCATGGGGGATTTTAACATTGATCTATTAAAATCCTCTTCCCATTCAGATACTGAAAATTACCTTAACACTCTTCAATCATATTCATTTAATCCTCATATACTTCAACCTACTCGCATTACCGATCATTCTGCTTCTCTAATAGATCATATATTCTTCAATTCATTAACTCACTATACTGTTAGTGGTAATATTGTTTATGATTTAACTGACCATCTTCCAAATTTTCTAATTATAAATAAATTATCAGCTCTTCCAAAAAATATTAAAATATCTAGAAGAGACTACTCTAAATTTAATGAAGCTGATTTATTAGATGAAATTAAGGCTATTGATTGGACTGAAGAATTTGAACATACCATTAATGCTTCTATGCTATTTGATATTTTTTATTCCAAACTGTCTAATGTAGTTAATAAGCATATTCCTATTAGGGAACTTAGTAAAAATGATGTAAGGCAATTATGTAAACCATGGATAACTAAAGGAATTAAAGTATCAATTAAAATTAAAAATAAACTGTATAAGAAATATATTAAAACCAAATCTTTGTATTATTTTGATAAATTCAAAATATACAGAAATAAGCTTAATCACCTTATAAAATTATCAAAAACTCGATATTATAATAACTATTTTATATCCAATAGAACTAATATTAAGAACGTTTGGAAAGGAATTAAAGATATTATTGGTTTTAAACATGGATTATCTAATCTGCCTTCTAAATTACTAACATCTAATAATGTTGAGTTAACTGATTGTAAGAGTATAGCAAATCATTTTAATGAATTTTTTACTAATATTGGTACTAATCTTGCTAGTTCAGTCCCAAAAAGCAATGTATCTCCATTGAGTTATTTGCCTCAAAAGTCACTTAACAGCATTTTTCTAACTCCTGTTACACTTAAAGAAATAGAGGATGAAATAGATAAACTGAACCCTTTAAAGAGCACTGGGCCCTTCAGTATACCTGTTGCAGTTTTAAAATCTATTAAACATCTTATCTCAAAACCTCTTAAACGTATTTTTGATAACTCTTTTTCTTCTGGAATTGTTCCTGAAAGTTTCAAATTAGCTAGGGTCATTCCTGTGTTTAAAAAGGGTTCTCAAGTCAATGTTAATAACTACCGTCCTATTTCCCTTCTTTCAGTTTTCAATAGAATTCTTGAAAAACTTATGTTTGACAGACTTATTAACTTTGTCAATAAAGAAGCTGTTTTATCTCATAAGCAATTTGGTTTTCGACCAAAGCATTCCACTTTACAGGCTGTTCTTTCCATAACAGATAATATACAAAATGCTTTTGAAGACAACATCTATTCTTGTGGAATTTTTCTTGACCTTAGCAAAGCTTTTGATACTGTTAATCATCAACTTTTACTCCAAAAACTAGATTATTATGGAATACGTGGGTTAACTGGTAAATGGTTTGAATCATACCTCCATAATAGACGACAATTTACTTCTCTTGGAAGCACCTGTTCCGAAATTTTACCTATATCTTGTGGTGTTCCTCAAGGTTCAGTTCTTGGACCCATTCTTTTTCTCTTGTATATAAATGATTTCTCTAAATCATCCAATAAATTCTCTTTTCATTTATTTGCTGATGACAGCAATCTTTTTTATGCTAATAAGAGTTTAAAATCTCTAGAATTGATCATTAATAATCAATTATCTGATGTGCACACCTGGCTTTGTGCTAATAAACTTTCCTTGAATATTGAAAAATCAAATTTTATTATTTTTCATCCAGCTCAAAAGAAATTGTTATATGATGTTCAGCTTCAGATAGATAATCAACCTCTTCAGCGGGAGTATCAAATTAAATATTTAGGTGTCATGATTGATAGCCACCTTACTTGGAAATCACATATTTCATTTATTTCAAATAAAATAAAACGCAGCATTGGAATAATAGCCAAGGCTCGCCATTATGTCAATTTGGATATTCTAATAACATATATTATTCTTTAATATATCCTTATTTAACCTATGGTATTGTAGTGTGGGGACACACTTATAGCACAACACTTGATCCTTTGTTTATTCTCCAAAAGAAAGTTCTACGTCTAATGACCTTTGCTGACTACAATGCCCATACTCATCCTATTTTCATTAATTTAAAAATTCTCAAGCTTTGTGACTTGGTCTACTTTCATACTGCTGTTTTTATGCATGATTTTTATTCTGGAAATTTACCTATTTACTTTAAGTCATTTTTTCACTCGGTAAGCATGAAGCATTCTTACAATACAAGATTTGCTTCTAAAACTTCTTTTTCCCTACCAAAAATTAGAACCAATTATGGAAAATTTAATATAAAATATGCTGGCGCTAAAGTTTGGAATTCTGTTGAGGAGTGCTTAAAACCATATAGCAAAGATAGGTTCAAGAAATCCTTAAAAGAAAAATTACTGCAGGCTTATTCTTCTTCTAATTAAAAAATAAAATAAAATAAAATAAAAAAGTGTTATCTATACCAACTTATGAAATGATAATCTTAATAGATCAAAATTTTGTTAATTACTAAAAATTTTCTTTTTTCTATTTATTGTAACAATCTAAAATGAACTGATCCATTTCCTATTTGTCTAATTTTCTTTTTTGTTTTTTTTTCTTATTGTATTTGTCAGTATTGATTACTAACTTATATTTAGTTGTTTTTTTTAAAGTAATTTCTTTTTCTTTTTTTCTTGCACTATATAATTTTACTCATTCTCTTCCTGTACCAAATTTGCAATTATTTTTCATGTCAAGCTGTCTGCCTAGGTTAGCCTCATGGTTATTGCAGATAGCCTGTACCTTATAATTCGTTATATACACATTGTATTAGTTCTATTTTACTTTTTGGTACAATAAAATATGTATGTATGTATGTATGTATGTATGTATGTATGTATGTATGTATTTGTGCCTTTATGTTTAATTCTTCCATTCCATTTTGCACCTTGACTGTTTTCAGCTATCTTAAAACCTCTTCTTTTTACTGGTAAACAACTGATTCGAACAGCAAATGCTAAATTTTCTCTCAAGTTTAAAGTTTTTTAAACTTTTGACTCAGTGAATTCAACAAGTTTATTCATCGCAAATCTGGCTCTTTCGTAAACGAGTCCAATCTACCTTCATTTTAGATGTCCATTAGATAACTTGTCATTTTGAAAACACTGAAGTTTAGGTCAGAAGTACGTGTTCTTGGGATACAGCAATATTTACTGTATTTCAGTTTAGGTGGAGAATTGTGGATTAACTTACAGTCTCATCTATAACTGCAATCAACTTCAAAATGAAGGAGTCTCAATCGAGCAACTATTGTTTTAATTTAAAAACAAGCTTGAATGATGTTGTCTCAGCTGAGTATTTTTTACATATGCTGTTTATGGATTCCTTCAAAAACCTTTCAGAATTTCTCAAGGAATTCCTCTAAACACATTTTCTCATCAAATTAAATAAAGTTTGGTTTGTCAACTGCATGAGGCTTGCTTGTCATTATTGCTGATCTCTTGCGTACCCAATTAATAATGCCATGTTAAATACAATTCAAGTATATATTAAGTATATGTGACAAATATATATCAAGTAGTTATTAAGGCCATTTTAAGTGCAATTTTTGTTGTACCTTTTACAATCATTAAGTATATATTAAGTAGGTGGTTAAATACATGTTAAGTCAAAAATTAAAGTATGGATTAAATATACATTAGTTAGCTGGCAAGACAGAATTAAGTACTTGATAAATAGGGATAAAGCAGTGATTAAATGTAAAGCAAAAATACAAATTAAATACATATTAAGTAGTTCTCAATTACATGTGTTAAGTAGTGAAGTATAAAAACATTTCCCAAGGGATGACGTCACTACAATCTGACCAATCATGAAGCACATGCTAAAATAGCTCAGGCTTGCGCGCGGAGCTAAAAAATAAATTTTCAATAAACTTTCATGGGGCACAGGGATATGCTCTCTTACTTCATATTCTCTTGATATGTAGTTAACATCTGTGTCTAACTGTAAAATATCGAATAATCTTAGTGACTAATGGCTGTTTTTTTCTTAGTATCGTATCAGTTTTTATAGAATGCTTTTCTAGTAATTAAGCCTAACACTGTACTTGTATGTGTAGGCATCCATCTGATTGGAATCTGTCCGGCGTAGTCAATCGAACACATCCTAACAAAATACCAATCGAACTCAATCAAATACCAATCGTTTGATTGATTTTGATTGAGTTCGGCAATAGGCCCTTTGCAGCTAAGCAATCACGCGCTGATTAATTCACTGAGAGCAAATGAATGAACATTTTGATTGCCATGGGTGAAATTTACTGGACTGCAAACAAACTTTCTACAACCTGTTTCGAGAGATCGTAATAAAACTGCTTTCCGTAACACACTGGATACACATGTTCGATTTTGTTCGATTGTCTTATAGTTCGATCTCCAAACGTTCCATTTTTTTCTATTGGTAAGGCCTTGCTGTGAGTTCCATTGCGTCCGATTGACGAACTCAATCAAAATCAATCAAATGATTGGTGTTTGATTGAGTTCGATTGACAAACATTCGATTGACTACGCCAGGAATCTGCAAGCATAAACATATACATGCATGAGAGAGGATTGGTTACAACAGTGTTCACGTTACTGTGGCCCAGAGAATTTCAGACTAGACTTGCTTGATTTGGCTTTCATATTTACCAATCAGATGTCCAAGTTGTTAAGGTTATGTCATAAACTTGATAAGCACTCTTAACTAATATCAATTCCACTTTCTCAGAAAGGTTTAAACTTCTTCTGAAACTACGAAATACTTATTATTTTACTATGTTCTTTTAGGAATCTGAAGGACAGGGTACATGTGATGGTACATTTAGAAATAAAAAATACTTTGATTGTCCACAAGATCAGGGTGTCTTTGTTGCATTGGATAAACTGCGTCCTCGGCAAGAACAGAAAAAGTCTCGGTTCAAGAATACTTCTATAGTTAGAAACATGGAAAAAGAGCTTAATTTAAAAATTGACCAGAGAGTCGTTGTATTTCCAGAGGATAATGGTGATAAAATCAAGGTGCCACTGAGAGGGACAGTGCGATACATATCTAAACGAGTAGATAGTCATGGTGATTGTCCTGTTGGAATAGAACTGGTAATTTAAACTTTACATATTGAATCATTATAGTAGACAATAGTGGCAACATAGAAGTCTTATTGATAGCAAATTTGGCAATCGCCCTCCAAAGGGAATAGTATTTTACAGCACCAGATATCCAGCCAAAATTCAAAAACAAATGTTTTAGCAATGCCAGGATCACTGACTAATGTTTTGTAGCATTGGTACTTGTGACCCATGTTCAGTGTCAGGCCATACACAGTTGTTACATCAGCACTAATGGGACCAACACGGTATATGTCTAGACATTAATTTTTATACGAGTTACCTTCAACATCTTATATATACCTATTTCAAAAAAAGGTTTTACGAGCCAAAGGTGAAAGGGAATAGGCAATAAGCAATTGAAGATAGGTCATTCCAAAATCCAAGAATAGCTCAGGAATGACTTGTGTTATTGCTTCTTATTCTTGTCAATAATATGAAGGCTGATGTTGAATTCCACATTACTGTTGGTATACAATACAGAATCCCATAGCTGATTACAGGTTGGATCTTCAGAGTAACAAATTGACTGACTTGATCACTTCAAAATTGTTTTATTTTTAGGATAAAAGAAAAGGAAGTGGTACTGGAGTTTTCAATAGAAAACAACGATTTGTCTGTAAAGAGGGTCATGCATTGTTTGTGCCAGTAACCTCTGTCTTACCCGAGGAAGAATATGATAGCTCTGAACAAGCCAGCATTTACCCAGTTGCTAAAAAATTAGCCAACCCTGGATCCAGAAAATTTGGTAAGTTATACAACTGTTACTGATGTAATCTTATGAAATATGATATATAGAGGATATTACATGGGCGCGCGGAGATACGAAATTTATCTTCGAGTGTTGAAAAGATCTCTCACAAGTGAGCGCAGCGAACGAGTGAGAGATTTTCAACACGAGAAGATAAATTGCGTATCTCCAAGCGCCCATGTAATATTCTGTTTATTATATAATTATCAATGAAGTATGTTTTGGCTTTTTCAGGCAATTCTTTCCGTGTATTTTTGAATAGCCATCGCAATGGTGTTATTTTCACACGTGAAAATAACATGTTATTTTCACGTGTGAAGATATCAATTTTTCGAAATAGAGAAAAATAGATATTTCATTGGTAATTATATAATAAATAGAGGATATTACATGGGCGTGCGGAGATACGAATTTTATCTTCAAGTGTTCAATTGATATCTCACGGGTGAGCGAAGCGAACGAGAAGATAAAATTCGTATCTCCAAGCGGCCATGTATACGTAAATAATTTAAGAATAAAATAAATAAAATGTGACCTTCCATGAGAAAACGTGTCTTAACGCTTTTCCTTTAAACGGCCTATTTTAACGGCTTTTAACGCTTTTTGAGAGACGTTAACGCTTTGCCAGAACGTTATAACGGTTTGCACTGAACGGCTAACGCTTTTCTGAAATGACCTAACGGTTTTTGTGGCTACTGCCTCTAAGAGGCGAAGCCACTATGTCATCGAGTTGTGTCCGTCCGTCCGTAAGAGTGAGTGAGTGTGACTCGGCAAACGTTCGATATTAGTCGAAAGGGTTTCGAGGAATTGTGATTAACTTCGGAACCAATCAGCAATCATCATCAATAATAAACAATTTGATACGAAACAATGAACAAACTTCGGAACCAATCAACGCTTTAACAACAAAATCTCGCTGTACTCCGATTATTGCCGAGGGGGATGACGATGACGGCTGTTCATGGTTGACTAGACACTGGTGAAAAACGCACTGCGCACGCTCGGAGATGGCATAGCGTAACTAAGGGCAACTTGTGTTTTTGATGCCGGTGTTTTGATTGTTTTACAAAATCGCAAAACTTAAGAAAAATGCTGAAAACTTAAGGTTGTCCTTTTCGCAATAGCAAGATAATTTCGATAGTGATACACTGCTGATTTATACAATAAAAATTTTGTTTATACAAAGCAAAAATAATCTTTGAAAATGCCGCCACTCGCGGCCCGACGATTTGCAGATAATCACATGCTCGGATCCTATGTAAAGAAATCCAAAAATATGTGTAAAATTCCAAACCGAATATTTAAAAAATAGCCCTGTCGGTTAAAATAAAACCTACCTTTAGATGTGATCAATTGTTATTGTCCGCCATTTTGTTTTTCTCCCAACGCATGCGCAGTGCGTTTTTCATCAGTGTCGGTTGACTATTGTACAAAGTTCAAGTAAGTGAAGTGTTTTCATAGAATTTTTCACTTTTATTTATCACAACTTTCATTTGGTTTTTCTGTACTATTAAATGAAAGGTTTTGCAAGTGTTACTCAAATTTTAGGCCGATTTTTACGCCGAAATTACCAGGCAGGACAGCGAAGACAAACCTGGCTGATCACAGACCATGAGCTTTGTATGCAGATAAAAAATCCTTTATTGGGAAAGCAAAAGCCTCTTCGGAGGCTGATTGAGCCTCTTTGGAGGATAATTGAGCCTCTTTTACTAATTTTGGCATGTTCTTTTCGAATATTATTTTTCGTTATGTTGGATTAAATTTTAAAACGTCACGCAACCTGATAACCCCTCATTAACAAAGAAAGAAGTTGTAAAATGCCTTGAACTACTTCTTATTTTAATAAATCGTGTATATATACGTTAAATGGTCTGCTTCGTTCTACATTCTACAGGTTTCTCAATATAAAGCTGGCACTATTACACTCTGCCCGCTCAAAAACAAAAAAAAAACAACAAAAAACAAAAAAAAAAAACACAACACGACACGACCACAACAAACAGAAAATATTATTGGGACATTTTCAACGAAACTTGAGAACACTCAAAACAGCTCTTTTGACGTCTCCCTCCAAAACATTCAGCTCCCAGCCCGGCCTAAAACTACCAAACACAAAGAAAGGAAACTAATATGAAAACAACAACCACAGTAATGTACCTAGTTGTATGCCATTACGCACATGCGTTCCAGAAAAGTGGAGGGAAATAAATAAATAAATATACCTACTTGCAAAAACGTTGGCATAGAAAAACACGACATAAGTAATTTAGTGAGAAACTAAATTAAAAGACAAAAGAAGATCAATGAAGCGGAATTGCAGTCCATACCTCGGATAGCCTGTTAACGAGGCTCTCCAGGGCGCGGACGAAAATATATAGATTACACTTGCTTCCTCAGCAAACCCGTAAAAACATGTTTGTTAAAGCATTCCAGTAAAAATAAATGAACTAAATCCCAGTTTCGCAATTCTGCAGTAGCCACATGCGCTCATCGAGCGTCTATTTTTTATAAACGGTTAACGCTTTTCTAAAATGACCTAACGGTTTTTTCATAAACGGCTAACGGTTGGCTAACGATTTTTCATAAACGGCTAACGGTTGCCTAATGGTTGGCTAACGGTTGCCTAACGGTTTTTCATGAACGGCTAACGGTTTTTTAACGTTGCTCTTACGTTTAGACTTGAAGGCCTAAACGCTTTGCCAACAGCTTTAAGCTTACTTCGAGATGCTTTGCTAACTGATCGTTTTGTCGCTGTTCCTTAATTTCAGTGTTGAGAAAAATATGAATAAATGATAAGCTTGATGCCCTGGTTTTCCTTGAATATACAGTATTATTGTTATCAATAATCAGATTATTACCATAGTGTTATACTGAATGTCTTTTATTATATGGTGGAGTTCTTGGAGGCTAGGTTGTTCTTGGTTCTTGTGTGAGTCAGCCATCTTGCAAAGTTTCGCTTGTGGTGTTGTTCTGGTCACTAAAGCTGTCAACCTGAGATGATTCTTTTAATAATTGTTGCTTGAGTACCTATACATCAGTATTTATTAGTACAACACTTAGTACATAACAGCATCAACTTATCTGCCAGATAGCGCTATCCAGGCTTCGTACAACCGGGCCCAGGTCTATAACATTTTACTCAAACCCAATTGGCTTTTCTACTCAGGTCTATGATGCCAAAAATCTGCTGAAGTGACGGTCGTATTTGTACTGGCAGGGGAGAGGTGTTCCATGTTGAGTAGTTAGTAGTATTTGGCTCGATCCATCCACCAACTTCCCTTCACAGCACACTACTTAGTACAGCAGTATATTCTGCTCTAAAGGGCATGAAAACAAAGAGGATTCTAACCATTCAACAATGGTAAAGACTTAACCCTGTCAGTAAAAGGACACCTGCCACTTGAGTATATTTGACTTCTCACTGTTATTTGTAGTGTTGCATAATATTTGTGGTTTACCAGCAGAATGGGTCAGGCCTCCCCTCGAGTCAAATATTATGGAAATGAACTTTTGGTTCACATCAATGCAACAGTTATTAGTGACTGTTTTGGTGCAATACTAGAGCGAGATCTCAGATGTGTTGGTGAGACTGAGAGAATAAAGGTTGAAACAATGTATCTTGATTTTACAAAATCCAAGCCAGGTGCTGTTTATTAATAAACTAATATTAAACTATTTTTATTAAAATTTTGACAGTTCTTGAATCATTACAGTTTTATGTTAATAAATATTGATTTATAAGAAACAATTATAAAAAGTAGGGATTGAAGGTCTTCAATATTTTTAAAATCCAGCTTTACTCCAGCTTTAGTATATACAAATCAGGGGTGTGGGAGGGGGAATGAGGGAAAGAAAAGTTTACAGTTTGCAAGTGTTGCTATGTAGCTGAACTACCAATCTAATTTAGTAATTTGACCCTGCGAATTACGGAAATAGTCAATCAGCATTAGCCAATCAGCATCAAAGTAATTTTCCCCTCTATGTGATAATCTATATTAAGAACTTCAAGGCAGTAATTAACATTAAACATAGATCCCCTCCCCCAGGGACAGTGAAGCATATTTATTTATTTATTTATTTATTTATTTATTTATTTATTTATTTATTTATTTATTTATTTATTTATTTATTTATTTATTATTATTTTTTCATTATTTACTTCTCTATGAATTTTATATGAATATAGATTATTCTTATATAGTTACAACGTTATCATATTTACATTTAGTATTCCACATATTTTCTTTGAATTTGTAACTCACTATGATAAATATATCTCTCTCTGCGAATAAGTAGTGTGTATTTTTCTCAGTTGGCCCTCCAAGTCAGAGATATTTTTATGCTAAAGCCGGGGATGTTTTTTTCCATTTCCTATTATGCTTTGTGAGAATATTTTTTGAGTTGGCCATTTTGTATTCGATATTTTTATTATACATCAGAGTATGTTTAAAGAGAGACAGAGAAGATAATTTACCTTTATCCCTAAATTTGTAAAAAATATTTTAAAACACAGTATGTTATAAGTAACAACTGTGTCATCTAAACCTAATATAATATTAGAACGTTTTCCAACAACCGGGGTTAAAAATTCTAATGAGTTTGCTAATATGCTAATGATCTACGTACCGTACTGCCAGCCAAGTTAAACCGAAATAATCCGCGTGAATTAGTTTTAACCTTAAAATGCTAGTCTTATTGCACTTTCTGTGAACTTGTCATAATTTCCAGGAATGTAAACGAACTCAACGTTAAAACGCTTGCCATTCTAAAACGTGCTTACAAAACTATTAACGCTATATTTGGTTTTAAGAGAAGTAAACTCGCTGTTGCTGGTGCTTGCCTATCTCCAGCTTTTCAGAAGTTTCATATATGTAACTTCTGAGAAGCCAGAGATAGGCCAGCACCAACGATTTAACTTCTCTAAAAACTCACTAAAATTGTTACAAGATTTTTATAGAAGTTTTATTCAACAGCAGCGTTTGTAAAGTACAAATCTTTGAGTATAAGTGACGATATACCTGCTCGCTATAACAGTCGAGACTGAAGATTTGATTCCATTTTTTAATAGCCTAGTTATTCTTATCTAGATATTTGTCCACCTTGCTTAAAACGGCATCTACTTTACTCATCGTTTCCAAAGCCTTTTCGCACATTTTCTTATGTGCAGCTTGGGTTTCTGCTGCATTGTCAACCTTCCTCTTTTTAGATACCTTGTTCGTACCGGCAAAGCAGTCATCTTTTTCATCAAACTCGCTCTCGCATGATGATGACGCAACATACTCTCCCTCTAATTTGTCCTTCACTGCTTGTCTTCTCTGGGAAGGTGTTTTCTTCTCTGCATACTTCATGGAGTCTATTGGTTCAGTCGGGGAAGCCAACATTTTCTTTAAAATGTTCTTCATTCTGGTTATCAGTCGACTTGCCAGTGGGCTCTGCAGATAGAGTGCCACAACATGATGAGGGAGTTGTGCCTCTAGGATTCTTTCTTTGCAGTACTGTAGGATTTCAGGCCACTCTTTGCTATTACATTCGTTGTAGCATTTAGAAATAAATTCAATTTCCTTTTCACCAACATTAGCACGCTTTGGTAGTGATCCTATCACAATTAAAATTACAAACCATAAGTTGAAAACGATAATAAAATTAATTTGTCGCAAAAATCCAGAAATGGGCTTTTTAAAAATGGTTTACTTACCTAACCCATGCGAATTTCCCGGTATTGGAGAATCTTTTTGTGACATCTTGACAAAACGTTTATCAGAAATAATCAAGTAAACTAGCTAAACTCAATTGTCACTCGATGGGCACTGAATGCTCAGAAAATTCCGAAGTGCAAAACTCTAAACAGCCTGGACTAATTACAATAACGGTGTTAGTTGCACGCTTCGATTTTAATTATTCAAAAAATAGAAGTTTGACTGGTAGTTACTGTGAACTTGAGATGCAGATTCAGGATATACGTGTCCTGCTTTTGCAAATACTAGCAATTTTGATACTTCTGTCTGCTTTCCAGCCTCCGTTAAACATACAAAACGTGCCGTTAAATAGACGTCTTCTTACAGGCTTCCGTGGAAGTGGATTTGATGGCAGGGATGTGTTCTCTCTAATTCAAAGACAGCCGTGGTTGTTTTGGAGAAATACAGGTGAAACCCCACAGTCATTTCTGCAGCTAGTAGCAGATGTTTCTCCAGCTCTATTCCGTTTAACAAGGGATGGATTACCACGTCAACGACTAGGACGCTCACAACTCAACATCACGAATCAAGTTCTATTAGCTTTAATGTGGCTACGCAAATATCTGCATGTGGAAAGTCTAGCTCTGTGGTTCGATACAGACCCATCAACTGTTGTGCGAATTATATACAGAGTCATACCAGAGATGTGGAGGTATTTCCAAAATCAAATTCGCTGGTTAAATGTAAATGAATGGGCCAACATCAGGGGAAATTGGCCAGAATTCCCAAACGCAGTGGGCGCTATAGACGCAACCCCGCATGAGATATACCGACCCATAACAGAGCCCCAGAGATCGTTCTATAGTGGGCACCGTCACTACCACTGTTTCAACACCCAACTTATCATTGATAACCTTGGACACTTGAGATATGTTCAGGCCGGGTTTCTTGGTAGTACACACGATGCGACATCTTACAGGCTGATGACCCGCATTGGACCAGGACAGCCTCTGGACCTAACACAAGGTGCAAAACTTCTAGCGGACAAGGCTTATCCTGATGGTGGACCATTGCTGACGGCCGTAAGAGCAAATCAAATGCATTTGCTGAACCCCAGAGAAAGAAGGCGGGCAAGGCGCTTTAACAAGTGTCTGTCACGACGACGAATCAAGGTGGAGCATGTATTTAAAGAAATAAAAGTGTACAAAGCCATATCACAGTTATGGAGACATCCTAGATGGCTTCTTCCAATATGTGTGGAGCTTGCGTCATTTCTTGCTGAACGTCGAGTACGCTTATTTGAACATTTATAACAAACTAAAAAGGTATTTCTGTGTACAGCCAATTTCCATGCTAGCTTAGTCCACTCATTTGCATTTTTTCAGATACAAACGTTGATGTTGAATAAAAAACAAAGTCTTGTAACACTTGTTGAGTTTTTAATAAATTTAGAACGTTGAGTTCGTTTACATTCCTGGAAATTATGACAAGTTCACAGAAAGTGCAATAAGACTAGCATTTTAAGGTTAAAACTTCTTCACGCAGATTATTTCGGTATAATTTAGCTGGCAGTACGGTACGTAGATCATTAGCATATTAGCAGACTCATTAGAATTTTTAACCCCGGTTGTTGGAAAACGTTCTATTAAATCAAATAGTTCCTTGTTGGTTGTTGTTACATTCATGATAATTTGTCTTATCAACCATAGATTTAATACATATGTTCCGAGCTTTCGGCCTACTCGTCCATCCTCAGGGAAATGAAAAACGTTACATATTGACAAAGAAAAACGCGATCAAACCATGGCATATGTGCGCGCGCATTAAATTAAACAAATTCGCGCGCGCTTAGGAAAAAATAAATAAAACAAATTATTTAATTAATTAAAAATAAATAAATAAAATAATGATAATAATAATAAATAAATGAATAATAACAAAAATAATAATAATAAAATGAAAAATAAAATAAAACAAGCGAACAAACAAGCAAACGAACGAACAAACAAATAAACAAACATTATATAATAGATTTTCACGAACGCGCGTTCTGATTGGCTGAAAAGCTATGTTTTATCAGAGTATAGAAACATAGATATGACGTCAAAACCATGTTTTCTATACAAAATTAAACATAGAAATTACGTCACAGGAATTCGGCTTTTCAATCATTCTAGTTACTTAGAACTTTGCTACATATTTTAACACTAGTTTTTAGCTAGTTATCTTTACATATTTTAACGTCTACGTTGATTAGGCTGATCTGTCGCCAAGCTTCCAAATTTCTACTATCTTTGCTAGGTTTCTTATTAAAATTTATTTTTGTGTTGTTGACAAGAAACCCACTTCAAAGCTACAATCTAAAGATTCTTTAGTAAAACCATCATTACCGGGGGTCTTGGACCGACCCATTTGTTTGGGGGCCTCTAAACACTCCTCGATTGCCATTGGTTTTCCACATTCTTCTTTAGTTAATCCAGATACAGATGGGGTTTTCAAATTGGAAACGAAATCTTGACACTCTTTTTTTCTGTTTTCTCGGATTTGGATTTAAAGATGGAGTGAAAGAAATCTTTCACTTTTTTAAGTATTTCATTCGGATCTGGAGTTTCAGTACCATCTTCGTTTATTAATTTCCTAACATGCGTCTTAGTTATATTTTTCTTTTCTAGATTCAAAAAATATTTTGTATTTTTTTCACCTTGTTCATGCTTTTGACCTAATGATGATACCCTCTGTAATATAGTTACTTTCCTCCTCTAGTGCTTTCGAAGAGACAAAGATTCGTCATTTTCCCATCCCATTGTTTCTTCAATGATTTTGATATCCGACAGGGTGAGGGAAATAGGGGATGAGGAGAGTAAGTAATGATAATGATCGCTAATCTTATAAATCTATTTTCCTTGTAGATGATACGATACCTAGTGAAATTCTCGCCCGCGGTCCAGAAGCACTGAAAGCGTATGAAAAAGCTCTTGAAAGTGGAAAAACAAAAAATCGGCGTTTACCTGTTATGGTAGTGGGACCGGCACGTGCAGGAAAGACGAGCTTACTGAAATCTTTAAACGGTACACTACTGATGAGGATATGAAAAATGCAACAGATAAGCACTTACAGATAAGAACCTTTATGGGTGGAGTAGGGGCAGTTTTCACTTCTGTGTTCCGTGGTCGAGCCCTGGCTCCGCGGACTGGATATATGGATATATGACTGGATTATATATGAGTTGAGTTAGATTGATGTGTTGTTCTCTCCCTTGCCACGGAAGTGTTCTCCGGTTTCCACCCTCCGTAAAAATAAACATGTGAGTTGAGGTGTTGTATGTTGTCAATATAGAATATAGAATGTAGTGGTAGTGCGTTTGGAGCGAACCTCACGGAAGAGCCCTGTACGGGAAGTAGTGGTTGCAAAATATAAGTTTATAAGTTTATATAAGATAATAAGTATCTTAAAAATATGAAATCGGAATAAGGTATCAACACAAAATATTGAATATACTTGAATGTAATTAACGTGGCTTTTGTATAATTATGTTTTAAAGGAGAAAAGTTTGACCCAAAAGAAGACAGCACTGAGGGGATTCATCTGCAGCACACATTTTGCAAGTCACAAGAAAATTGTTGGAGTAAAGAAAGTGACGAAGGTATCTCATTCACGGACTGCATGGCCGATATTATTCATAAGAATCTTCGAGGCGAAAATGACAGCAAAGAAATACATGATGAAAACACGAAAAATGATGAAGATGATCGCGACGAGGATAACGATGCTGATGATGATGACGCGGATGATGAGGATGATGGCAAAATTAAAGCAAGAAAAGTTGATTCTGAAGAAATAAATGAAGAAGCTAAAAAGCTGGAAAACCGAGAATATATTAGCGAGAAAAGTACTGCAAATCTCCCAAAATCTATTGAAGAAAAATTAGTGAAGTTAATGGATTCCGAACTGAGTTTGCTAGACTTTGCTGGTCAGGCTGTCCACAAGGTCATCCATCCAATGAATACCAAACTGAGTGATAAGACGAAAGAGAATGAAGTGTATATTAAATCGCTAGACTTTGGTGGTCAGGCTGTGTACAATGTCATCCATCCCATATTTCTAACTTCGAAAGCAGTTTTCATTCTAGTTTATAATTTAAAAAACATTCCACATGACCCCATGAAATCCATAGTCCAGGAAGATGGTGCAGAAAGAGAACTCGTAGATCCCTTTGAGATGACAAACTTGGAAAATCTGGAGTTATGGCTGTCCGGCATTTCTTCCTATACAGATGCACAGAGAATGGCAAAAATAGGCGGGTTTTCATTACCTCCTGTTTTCATAGTCGGGACTCATGCAGACAAGTTTGATGGTAATCTTGAAGCTGCAAGACAGATCATCCGCGAAATATACAAATATTTAAGTCCAAGCAAAAACCCATCTGGCTGTCATGTCATAAGCAACCAAATCTACACCGTGAATAACAGTGTATCTGGTAATGGAGAAATAAGAGATGAGTCCGTCATGAAACTCAAGGCAGATATTGAAGAATTGTCAAAATCTCTTCCCCATATGAATGAAGATATTCCTATCAACTGGCTGTGGTTTGAGGAGGAGCTGTCAAACCTTGTAGAGAAGGAAAACAAAAAATACATCACGCTCGATGAAGCTTTGAAGATAGCCAATGAGTGTAAGGTGAACACCAGTGTCGAATCCAAAGAGTTCCCCACCTTGTTAAACTATTTGCACGATTTGAAGACTATTATTTACTTTGAGGAGACTAAGAAAGTATTCATTGATACGGAATGGCTGGTCAAAGTGTTTACAAAGGTCATCGAGGTCAGGCCAGTTGAGAAGCGAGATGGCTTTCACAAGTCCTGGGATAAACTGGAGGAAGAAGGTGTCATGGAAAGAGCCTTGGTGGAGCACGTATGGAAAGGTTTAGTAGATGAACAAAACACAATTGATTCTCTTGTTTTAATTATGGAGAAGTTCTCACTTATTTGCCGTTGGAATACTAGCGAAGGAGAAGAAGTGTACCTTGTTCCCTGTATGTTGTGTAACAGTGAGAAGCGGGAGGACATCGCGATGTGTCTAAGACATCAGAAGTCGTCAACAATGGTCATTCGTTTCAACACTTCCCATGTATCACTAGGTATCTTTCCTAGGCTTTTTGTAGCTATTGCTGCGGAAGCAAAGAAAAGATGGCCAAAGCTACGACAACCAAAACTTTACAAGAACTTCTACAGGTATCAATTTTTGATTATTTTCAGTTTACATTTCCTTTCTACGTTTCCTTTCTCCGTCTCTTTCTCCCTTCCGCCCTTCTCCCTCTCTCAGATATAGATCACTTGTGCGCTTTAGTTCAGTGAAATAATATGCTTCTCGTTTCCTAGGATTTTCAGTATTTCAGTATTAGGTTTACCTATTTTCAGTTGTATTTCTCTTCAACTCTCCCTCTCTTTCTCTTAGGTAAAGATCATTCATGCACTGTAGTCCAGTGAAATATTTAAGTTTCTCTTTTTCTAGGATTTTCGATATTGGTAAAGAAAGAAAGCTTGATATCTTTGTCATTCAGTCCAGCATTCGAACAATCAGTGTAACAGTCAGCAACCAGCAGAACATCGATGGGCAACACGTCACTGAGTTCTGCCAGCACTTTCGTAAATTGCTTGATCAAATCTTTGTTGACATGCGGCGAAACTTTCCTTGGATGCAAAACATGCCATTCGAGTATGGAATACTCTGTCCTGTTTGTGCAAGCTCACCAAACAAATGCAAGTTTCACGGTATGGAGGGATGCAACCGGGATTCATGCCTTCACTTCGTGAACGAGGAAGAGTTGATCGTTGATCGACCAAGGTGTGACAAGAACGTTGCAATTCTAGATAACGTGATTAAGGAGGAGGCATATATATTCTGGTTCCCAAGACAAGTAAGTGGGTATTAACAAAATATGGCTGATTTCATAAATTTTAAAGTGCCTATAACACAAGATTTTTTATCGTGTTAATAAATTTTGTAGATAATTTTAAGCTCTTTGGCATAAAAATAATTCATTTGTAACTTTCCGTTGAAGTTTTATCGTCTTGCAAAGTTGAGTTTAATAGAACCACGTCCGTGTTCCGGGGGATCTGGTACCGAGTATTCTGTGACGTCATTATAGTACAACAACTCTCAAGGTCAACTTTAGGTTCTTTCGTTTTTGCTTGATTTTTTCACGATGTCTTCTACTGAATCTTTCTCTGATACGAGCTACATAACAGAAGATTCGGAATGTGACTTTATACGACAATATGAAATCCAGGTTAGGGGATATGTTTTGTACTTTTATATATATATATATATATATATATATTATTTATTTATTTATTTATTTGGCATAAACTTGCTAGAATACTATCACGAATCCTGCAATCTGATTGGCTATTAACGTACTAACATTTAATAGCGAAAAACAAACGTTTCGCTGGAATCTCTGCTTGTTCTCTAAAAATTCTTTAAAAATCGATGTAGAAAAGACAAGATTGTATCAAGGAAAGGAGCTGAGGTTTTGGAAGGTTGAGATAAATTAAAAACTGAGGAATTTTGGCAATTTTAACAGAAAAATGCGGCTGTCTAATTAAGTCACTGAAATTTTCATGTGCAAACTTACAACGGACGAACAAATGACTACAAGATAACGATGGCATTTTAAGAAAGATTTCCTCAAAGAACAAATTAGTTGCTACGCAATGAATGATTGCCTCTCTATTCTAATTGTCTTATTGAATATCTCTTTTTAATTCACGTAAAACATTTTGTAAGAAGTTCTTTTCGTTATACGTCTTACAAACAGGCTGTAGGTTCAACGTTTAACTTGACTGAAAACCAAAAGCGATGGTTGGTGATTGGCATCTGCTTGAACATTGTTCTTCTTCCGCCTTTGCGAAAGTTCTTAGAACCGAATATACTGGACCACTACACTAACCTGAAGGCCAGCAACCACATCGACAACCAAGTCCACGGAGGGCAGCTTGTTTATGACGGATACAAAGCATTGAATTATCGTAGCATAAACAACAATAACACAATAAAGAAAGAAAAAAACCACAACTACAATGTTACGTCTGCTGTTGACTTGGCCAAGCTGTACTTGCAACCTCACATGGCTAATTTCACAGGTGTGTATACCCTTAGTCGGTTCGATAGAGTACGCTTTTGCTAGCCACTGCTACCGTGCTAATGCCAACACAAGCATCTGACGTTATACAGTCCTTTGACTAAACGTTGTCGTTGATCGGATCATCCCTACGCGCCTAGACCGAAAAGGATAACGGGTAAATTACCCAGAACTTGCGTCATCCAAACTGCTCGCCAGTTTAAATCTTCGCCGTATGCTCGAGGCATGGTTTTAGCAAATTAAATGGGATCGAAAACAGCGAGCTCAAGACGTGTTAGATAACATATGCGGCAGCTAGTAACTGTGAATTAATTATCCCCATGATCCTTTTCGGTCTAGGCGCGTAGGGATGAAGCCGATCAAACGACAACGTTTAGTCAAAGGACTGTATGCTGGGAACTCTTGTGCCCTAAGGTACCGCTCATTATTTACATGGAGTACCGCCGGGTTGGATAAAAAACGTAAGGGGTTTGAATTTTTTATTTATAGTCTGAAGGGGGTTTTTCTTTTTAATTCACAAAGAATTGACGGGGTAAAAAAATATCATGGAAGCTCAAAGTATAATTTACTCCAGCTTTGATTCAAATTACATTCTCATGTCTATCACAAACTCGAACAGTGTAAAGCAATGACAATCATTTTCAAGACTGATTATTATCATGCGGTGATAATAAATATTACAGAAGAGACTGCAAGTACAAGAAATATGAGCATGAAAGGATCAACCATCTCGTAGCCTGTATTCAAAGGGCCATCTTTGATTGGCAGCCGAATTTAAACAGTCGAATGTTAAGAAATGGAATTGGCAAACGCCGATAAATTAACAACTGCTGTGAAAGTTTAACAACGGAAGTGAAGAACATGAAAGACTACAATACTGGACATAATGGATTGCCATTGTGGCAATCATACAAAACCACCAGTAAGTTACCGCCAGTACGCCCGAAATGGAAAGACTCACTGATGCTGGACCTGGGGTGGGAGTAACCTATTGGTTCATAATGAGAATACTTCTTTTCTTTTCCTCCTTATTCTAGGATTCAATGATACCTGTGATCTATCTGCTGTCCTTGGTGTTCTTTCCTCTGCTAGTGTCTTTTCTTCTGATGTTCAAGACTTCTCAAGTAAAGTACGAAAAGAAGTAAGAAATGAATGGGGCCACTGTAACTTCCAAAGCTGGGATGAAACAAAGTTGAAAGGTTCCTTCAAGCTTATGCGTTCTCTCTTAAAAGCTCTAAAGCTATCATCTGACAGTGAAAACACAATAGCTGATCAACTGAAAGATTGGGAACAGAATTGTAAGTTTCAGCAACAGACCTCTTTACCTTGGGCGTAATGTTTTTTCATCTCAGACCACACCTCATTCCCTTGGGAACAAGATTCTTTGTTTGATTCGTATCCATATTCGTATGTCTTAATAGGCCCTTTGCAGTTAACGGTCACGTGTCTTTACTGGTGAGCAAAATTTTTAAAATTATTTTAAATTGGTGATTCTTTTTAGCTACTTGTAAAGAACTGAATGAAACGATGTGTATCCAGTGTGTTACGAAATGCAGTTTTATTACGATCTCTCGAAACAGGTTGTAGAAAATTTGTTTGCTCACCATATTTCACTCATGGGAATCAAGATGTTCATTCATTTGTTCTAAGTGAATTAATCAGCACGTGATTACTGAGCTGCAAAGGGCCTATTTTCGTGCGCAACCACTAAAAAGAAATGGTAATCTAAAGAATGACACGTGGTATGGAATGGAAAAACATTACACTCAAGCTAAAAATATCTATTGCCCCTTTGATCTGTTTCCGTGCAATTTTTATCGCTTGACAACGTAACATTGCAAGACAAGCTGCGATAAACCTTATCTGGTGTAACACCGCCTTAAAACCTCTAATTCTTATTATAATTATCGTTTCGATTTATTTTTAGGTGTAGGAATCTGTATGGCCGACACAGTTCCACCAGAGTTGGCAAAGGATATCAAAGATAAAGTGTCCCAGTTATTTGGAGAATTCCAACTGGCTCTTTGTCGAAACGAAGAAAACGTTGCACAGTTATCCAAAGATGTTGAACAGCTGGCTATCAGTCAAGAAGAAGAAGTCTGCAGAGTTCTCGAGACCTTGAAGACTTGTCAGGATGCTATCCAATCTCTAAAGCAAGAGTTGGGCTTTGTTAAGCAAAGAGTGAGGAATGTTCAGGAGGAAGTGGGGAAGGTTAAGGAGGAAGTTCACGAAAGATTTTATTGTCTAGATTATCGAGTTAAAGTCTTGGAAGCACGAGAACAGAAATAGGGCTTCTTTTTCTAAATTGTAAACATGCCGCTATTTCACCTCTGATTGTCTAACAACATTCAGCCAATCCTCGAAAGGGATCGACTTCATTGACATAATCTTCTCAACAACATGCGCGACAAAATTGTGATGGACGTCAATCGAAGTGTTTCCTTTGTATTTTCTACGTATAACAAAGTATTCAAGTGCACGTGCCTATAGAATATCATGACAAACGCCTTGATCAACCCACCAAAACCTACTTCGTCGCGACGACCATTTCGCGACAATGACTGTGGCATTCATAGTTAGAAAGGTGTTCTTTTTGGACATTTCTAACCTATATTCATTGCGAATCGTTACACTAAGTCGGATAACCACGCAAAAATCAAAGCAAGCTCTTTGAATAACGTTAAGCGTGAAAGAGGGTCATTCGAGAGTTTTTCTCATCCTCTCTAAAGAAATTTGTAATATTTTAATTTTTACTATAGTTTTATGTTACACTGTGTCAACTTCGTTTTTAAGGTTGTACCGGACGGAAAGAATTATTTTTTTAAATCTAGTCTTTTAAAGATTTTCAATTGCTTATTCAAAAATGCGAAAAAAAGTGGAGGTCACGGACTTGCTTCTCGAGTTATTAGAGATCGTAATCAACAGTAATAGAATTAATTATTTTTTTACATTGAAAGATTAATATTCAAAGCCTTGAATGCAAAGAAAAAATAGGGGGTCATCGTACTAATAGACGAAGTATAAGCGAAAAAATCCACAGATGGACCAAGCTGTTTATTAGTGTCGATTTATCGTCAAAATACAGTAAACTAGCTGTTGCATATTTTGAGTAAAGTGCTGCGAGTAGGTGTTATGAGAGAGAAAATTAATGTTTTTACAGACTAAGCTAGACATCAGTTTTCTAATTACTATTTCTTATCGTATGAAAACAAGGTAAAGAACGATAAAACTAGCTAAAAACTAGTGTGAGCTGCGTCGGTGTTTCTAATGAAACAGTAATGATAAAAAGGTAAATTATACACCGTCAAGATAAAGAGCGATCAATTAGCTATTAAAAACATCGATATAAGATTTCAGTAAGGCTACCATCACGCACAAGTTTAGACGATGGTATGCTTTGAATTTACAAGTAAACCTCTTAGCTCCAAGAAACAAAGAAAAGCAAGCAACCAAATCAAAAACACAAAAATCCAGAACTTTTCTAATATAGTTTTTATTTCGTATTCAAGACATATTGCATTCAACTTCTCTAATATAGTTTTTATTTCGTATTCAAGACATATTGCATTCAACTTTTCTAATATAGTTTTTATTTTGTATTCAAGACATATTGTATTCAACTTTTCTATTATAGTTTTTATTTCGTATTCAAGACATATTGCATTTCCATCCATATTCATCCTTTTTTTCTTTCTTTCTTTTTTCGTTTATTTTCCTTCGATTATTTTTATAAATGTATTCCAAGGTACATTTTATGTGCTTTAACACGAATTTTTTACGTTGACATTTTTTTCGCTACCACTCAACTTTATAATGTTGTGCGTTTCTCCCTTCCCTCCATCTTTCTTCTCGTATATATCTTTATTCTCTTTCTTCTTCTCATATCTCACTCTTTGCATCTTTCTTCTCGTGTATTTTTTTCTTCTCTTTCCTCTTCTCATATCTCACTCTTTCCATCTTTCTTCTCATATATTTTTTCTTCTCTTCCTTGTTCTCATATCTCACTCTTTCCATCTTTCTTCTCATATATTTTTTCTTCTCTTCCTTGTTATCATATCTCACTCTTTCCATCTTTCTTCTCGTGTATTTTTTCTTCTCTTCCCTCTTCTCATATCTCACTCTTTCCATCTTTCTTCTCGTATATCTTTTCTTCTCTTCCCTCTTCTCATATCTCACTCTTTCCATCTTTCTTCTCGTGTATTTTTTCTTCTCTTCCTTCTTCTCATATCTTATTTCTTCCATCTTTCTTGTCGTATATTTTTTCTTCTCTTTCCTTCTTCTCATATCTCACTCTTTTCATCTTTCTTCTCGTATATCTTTTCTTCTCTTCCCTCTTCTCATATCTCACTCTTTCCATCTTTCTTGTGTATTTTTTCTTCTCTTTCCTCTTCTCATATCTCACTCTTTCCATCTTTCTTCTCGTATATTTTTTCTTCTCTTTCCTCTTCTCATATCTCACTCTTTCCATCTTTCTTCTCGTATATAGAGGATATTACATGGGCGCGCGGAGATACGAAATTTATCTTCGAGTGTTGAAAAGATCTCTCACAAGTGAGCGCAGCGAACGAGTGAGAGATTTTCAACACGAGAAGATAAATTTCGTATCTCCAAGCGCCCATGTAATATTCTGTTCATTATATAATTATCAATGAAGTATGTTTTGGCTTTTTCAGGCAATTCTTTCCGTGTATTTTTGAATAGCCATCGCAACGGTGTTATTTTCACACGTGAAAATAACATGTTATTTTCACGTGTGAAGATATCAATTTTTCGAAATAGAGAAAAATAGATATTTCATTGGTAATTATATAATAAATTTTTTTCTTCTCTTTCCTCTTCTCATATCTCACTCTTTCCATCTTTCTTGTCGTGTATTTTTTCTTCTCTTTCCTCTTCTCATATCTCACTCTTTCAATCTTTCGTTTAATTCTGTTTTTGTATTTAGTTTCGTTTCATCCTTTCAGTTTGTGTTCTGTCTGCGTTTTCGTTTGGTCTATTCTGTTCTGTCGATGTCCTGGATTCTCAAACCATATGTCATCAATAATCAATCACCTTTAATTAATTATCAATAATCGATCCTCAATCGACTTTCATTAATCGTCAATCATCTCTCATCAATTGTCAATCATTTTTAATCAATCATCAATCATCTTTCATTAATTCTCAATCGTCCATAATCTTTTATCATTTATCTTGCATCGAGCATTTTCCTTCAATCATGTTTTATTGATCGCCATTCATCTTTCAACAAACATTATTTATCTTCTATCAATTATCTTTTAACAATCACCTAGGAAACAATGCATACGACTAGGCATGAATGCGCACGACTTAAAATGAATGCAAATCACTAGAAATGAATACGCATCACTAGGAATTAATAAGCATCACTAGGAATGAATGCGCATCACTAGGAATGAATGTGCATCACTAGGAATGAATGTGCATCACTAGGAATGAATGCGCATCACTAGAAATGAATATGTATCACTAGGAAAGAATGGGCATCACTAGGAATGAATGCGCATCACTAGGAATGAGTGTGCATCACTAGGAATGAATGCGCATCCCTAGGAAAGAATGTGCATCTGTAGGAAAGAATGTGCATCACTAGGAATGAATGTGCATCACTAGGAATGAATGCGCATCACTAGGAATGAATGTGCATCACTAGGAATGAATGTGCATCACTAGGAATGAATGTGCATCACTAGGAATGAATGCGCATCACTAGGATTGAATGCGCATCACTAGGAATGAATGTGTATCACTAGCAATGAATACACATCACTAGCAATGAATGCGCATCACTAGGAATGAATGTGCATCACTAGGAATGAATGCGCATCACTAGGATTGAATGTACATCACTAGGAATGAATGTGCATCAATAGGAATGAGTGTGCATCACTAGGATTGAATGTGCATCACTAGGAAAGAAAGTTAATTTTTGCGGAGAGAGAAAGACCGGAGAACCCGGAGAAAGAACCTCTGAGCACAGGAGAGAACCAACAAACGACTCTACTCACATACGACATCGAGTCCCACGGGACTCTGGGTTGCGTTGGAGAGAAGAAAATTTAAAAAAGGAAAATAAAGCAAAATGATAAAAAAATACAAATAGAAATCGATAAACTCATAAATTAGAAAAGGAAATATTAAAATGATAGACGAAAAAAAAATCAAGTAAATGCAAAGAAAATTGAGAAAAGAGAAAAGAAATCTTCCCGCCGATAGTCCAGTTCCCAGTCTATCGCGGTCCTGTTAGCATTTGCATATTCGCACCTCGAAGACCACGTTTCTTGGTCCAGGTTAACGTTGAGTAAGACCCATGCTTAACTTTGTTCCTATTTATCTCGGCTACTATTTTGCTCATTTTTGGATCAAAATTTTGGTTTCATTTTTTTATGAAATATGATGTTATAAATACTTTGTACAATAAAAATACTTTGTATAACAAAGATATCTATCAAAATGTTGTGATCCCTCGAAGATTTGTAGTGAATTTCTAAGCGAAGTCTTCAAAGCATCGCTTTGTCGGAGCGATGTGCTCAACTGCGATAAGCGTATGCGTGATGACGACATGACATAACAAACAACGAACCATTTTACAAATTGGTTTTGTGTATGAGCTTAAAACATAAGAAAATACTCTGGTAAATAGGTAAGAACCCCTTAAACGTCATGTAAATATGTCCTGCTCTGTCCAAGGAAGATCATAAAATATGTATATTGCTGTTAAAAAATGTTAATCTGCTGTTGCCCTGTTCATCAATCTCTGCAGGTATTCGGCATGATGGATGGCAGAAGAAACCAAGAAAGAAATCAAGAAAAGAGAAGAACTAATGTATATAGAGTCGCCAAAAAGACGGATGAATCGAGACTCGAAAAAGTGTTGCTGAATTACGTTTTGAAATGCGAAAAGAAAGAGCTGATTTAAAGAGATAAGAGAAAATATTATAGATAGATAAGATAGAAAATAAATAAAATAGAAAATAGGAAAAACGATGAAAATTAATAGGCAAAAAAAAAAAAAAAAAAAGGAGGAATAAAGAAAGGAATGAAAAGTAAAGAAAAAAGAAAATGTGACAAGCAAAACACGGCAAATAACGTTAGAGGATAAAAAGTAAAAAATAGAGTGAAAGACGAAATAGAAAGCATAAAGAAAAGAAAAAGAAATGAAGAAAAGAAAAGAAAAAAAATAATTAGAAAATGTGACAAGCAATACACGCGGTAAAGAACTTTAAAGGATAAAACGAAAAAAAAGTGAGCGAAATGAGAGAAAAAGAGATTGGACTATAAATAAATAATGATTGTAAAGATTCCGAAATAAAGTGAGTCTTAATAAAATACTTTTCAAAAAAGATGCAAAATGTCAGTCGTTACTATACGAGCCTCTTTATCATTCCCAAATTATCTTGAACAGAGTTTTACAGGATAACACAAAAGAAATACCACACATTCCTTCGAGAAAAGCTGTGATTTTCCTTTGTATTTTCCTGTTCTGCTCATATTCAGGGTATTGTGACTGTTCAATAATTAGTAATACTCGAGGGATTGACACAAATATAAAGAACGGAAAACATTACTGATTGAATAAAGGCAGAGGCTTTATTAAAATACAAAGAATGCTGATTCTGTGAAAGAAATAACTGATACTCGAGGTGACTAAAACACGGAACACTTTGAAAAGATTAAAATAAAAAACTGGAACAATGCATTTTCAAAGTGCAAGATTTTTTGCACGGGTCTCTACTCCCATATTCACCCAAATATGACGTCATGTATTTGACTTCTTTAGGCGCTGTCTAGTTTAGTCACATGTTATTCCCTCGTGTAATTCTTTTATTCTACGCTTGAAAACACTTATTCAAACTTAAGTCAAGGAAATATTTTTATGCGCATGATTTACTGGTATGAAACCCAAAATTTGGGATCACGTGACGTATCACGTGACTAATTAACATATTTTCTTTTTTTGCCTAAAACAAGCCCTTTTAGGCAGTTTTAGACTCCGTAGAGTCGCAAAATAGCCTTTACTGCCCATTTTACACGTATTGGACGAAAAATATTGCCCGAAACTTGTCAAATTTTCCTTATTTTTTGGCCAAAAAGTCCGGTTTTTGCGGGATCCCTGTGTAAAATGCTAGTATCCAGTCCCTGTGCATGTCACCTCTTCATTTGTTGCACGCTGCTGTTCGTTGTGGATGTGTTTCAACGGGTGCAAATACATGATGGACTTTTTGGCTGAAATTGTACAAGAACAAAGATGGTTATTAGCTCGTGCTGGACCTAACAGAGAAACAAGTACACGAGAACTATGAAAGGTAAGAATTAGATCGTTTTTTCTGCGTCTTTCTTGCATTTTGCTGTATTTTTGACGAGTTTGTAGATTTCAAATGTTCGACTCACCGGCTTCGTCCGCCATAACACGTGCTAACTTTGAACCCTGAAAATCCAACTTTTTCTGCAAGAAACAATGATATTAGTCATAAAAAAACAATTTTTGTAAGTCTTGAAACAGTTTGCAGACTTAGCTTAAGAATATTTTCATTTTTTTATATATTTTGAAAATTCGGTTTTTAACGTTGTACGAAACTTGTTTTTTTGTAAAAGTTTCGAACCATTTTCTCCCTAAATCCTAAATATTAATGTCTTAATGGCTATTCTTTTTGCATTGCAGTCGAAAAAAAATTCATGTACATTTCTTCGTAAAACCGTCGATTGAGCCTGTAACAAGATGGCCGTCGTTTCTTGACATCTGAGCCTGATAGTCACACTGCACCTTGACCCTAACCAATATATGCACGAAAATCAGCAAGCTAACCATGGATTTACTGCCTTAAAAGAAGCAAAAAACTTATCAAGATGATAATTAATGTGGTAACCTGGTGATGACCCCGTGACCTTCAATACAAATTATGGACTCACCTTAATGTATTAGTACTGACCTCATTAGCAAGATGATAATTGATGTGGTAACCTGGTGATGACCCTATGACCTTCATAACAATATGGACTCACCTTAATGTATGAGTACTGACCTCATTATCAAGATGATAATTGATGTGGTAACCTGGTGATGACCCTATGACCTTCATAACAATATGGACTCACCTTAATGTATGAGTATTGACCTCATTAGCAAGATGATAATTGATGTGGTAACCTGGTGATGACCCTATGACCTTCATAATATGACCACATTCCAAGGGGTACTGATCGTTAGAGGTATGTATTAATTCATTGTTGGGCATATATACCTTAATGTAAAATTATTGTTGGGTTCAAAAAATTGCTTGTAAAAGTTGAGACCAAAATGGAACATGGGAAGTAGATTGATATTAAAATATTTTATATCATGAATAATTAATAAGTAAAAATATAATAGAAATCACTCAACCATAGCTAGTCTGCCATTCTCATTTACATTCCACTTTAACATCTTGACTGTATCTTAAATTAAATACATCAAAACTATATTACCATATCATTCCCAAAATACTTTTCAGTCAGTACAATCTTCTTTTGAACCAAATAATGTTTTTGCATCTCGGTATATCAATCATTTCAAAGTCAGTGACTTAGTACTTAATTACCATATGATGATAAGGTTACATCTTTGTTTTTAATCCAAACAGTACATCTTAAAACAGATTGTTTATCAGTATTTGTTGTTTGTTTTCATCAGCTTGTCAGCCACTTTAGTCAAGCTACATTTGAATGTACAGTATTGATGCTGTCAAGCTCTGGTCAGTGCCTTTGGTTCCTTCACAACATTCCAAGGAGCAGCTTATTGTTGATTATCAGGTATGTATTAATACATTTTACTACAAAGGCATAAATATTTCAGGGTTTGAAACTGTTGTGACTAAGTACTTGTTTTTCACCCCACCCCACCCCTCACCCCAATATTTTTGCTAATAACCCAAACTAATACATCTAAGACATGTTGTTTAATAATCTTTGTTATTTTGTTTTTCATCAGCTTGTCAGCCACACTAGTCAAGGCCACATGTGAATGTATTGATGCTCCCAACTCTGGCCAGCCTGTGCATGACAGACATGTAAGTTGATCAATTGGATGCATGCTAGTCATACAAACAGACCTTTGCTGAGTAGTGAACATGGTGCATTATGGTCTAGCTTCAGTACAAACATCTTTTATTCATCATGCCTTATATGGTGTCATTCGTACCAAAGCTAGACCACAATGCATCCTGTTTATAAAACTCAGAAAAGGCCTATGGTTTTGGATGGTATACCATGGAAAATGTCACTTCACTTGTATTTTCTTGGTAAACACACTCACTTGTATTATCCATGGTGCATCATGAGAAAGCAACATTTAGATTTTACCTTGATATTCAGTTTTCAGAGATTTAATTACACCATTCTGTCTTTGTAGATGTCATAGTTCTGTTATACATGTACTCACATCAACCAGGCTGTTGTGCTGCAAAGTCTTATCAGATGATGTAGCACCATCAAGAGATGAAGCACCATCAAGATCCTGTCAATCAGTACTGAACATAAGAAGCTCCATATGCTGACAACAAAAATGAAACAGGAAATTAGAATATCTAGGAATTTCAAAAAAAAAAGAAAGAAAAGAAGATTAGGAACTTCTAAAATTTCCAAAATCAAAAAGGTTTCAACAATAATATTTCAAAAAATTGGCATTTAAAATAATCAAATTATAGGTTTATATAGAAATATAAACAAAAAAAATCAATCTATGGTAAAATCAAGAAATTTCAAACAATTTAAGAATTTTCTACAAATGAAAAAAACAAAAAAAAAAAAACAACAAAAAACATTGGGCTAGAGGACTGGTTACATTATAACTAAAGAAGAAAAAAATGAAAATTTCAAAATCAATTTGTTTCATCATTTTAGAAGTTGTTAAGCTTTGCAAAAAAATCATATTTTCTAAATTTCAAGACAACAACAAATCAAAATTCAAATTAACACAATATACTTAGTTATTGATATTAATTGATACCATAGTATATAGTAAAACAAAAAAGAAGATTCAATAAGATATCTAATATTCCAAAAGAAAACTTTTGTTAGTGACCCTATTACATAATGACATCACCAAACAAAACTAACTGGAATGTTAATGAGACACCAAATTTATTCTTATTTACACCTTTTTCAAGTTAAAAAAAAGTTATCCAAAATTCATTTTAGTAATTTTTGTCTCTCTTGACTAATTGTTTACTTGTGATGTCATTATGAAGTAGGTTAATTATTGCCAGTCCTCTAGCCACTTACATTAGATATAGGAGAGTGTGTAGATACCTGAAATTGAAATAGCAAAGACATTTAGATCACTCCTAAATAAGGAAGGGAAAAATAAGTCAGACAAGTTTTCCATAGCAACTAGTAAATGGGTTCTCAGTAAAGACAAACGAAAACAAGAAACAAAAAAAAAAACGAAAGTGAACTGTACATACATGGCAGCTGTTCTGTTTCAATTTTCATATTTTCGCAAAATTCTTTCACCTTTACTTTAACTGGCTGGTCATTTCAAGTTACATTTATGACTTTACTGAGAACCCTGCATTAGTTAGACACACTCTCCTATATCTAATATTATTATCATTCTTTATTATTTGTACACCAGAAAAATGAAATACACTTGATACCTCCCACGAGGTCCTACCAGCACCTAACAGAAGCTGCCCCACCAGGCCAGGAAACCATAAAAGGCGGTACAACATTGCTGCTCTCAGCAGAGTCTAACCTTGAGGCCATGATCAGAGGACTGCTCTGAAGGTGAAGGTTGTCGGTAAGGATACCAGGTGATGGCTCTCTGCAGATTTCATGGGAGTGCGCTGATGGTGATTGCTGGCCACTGTGAAGGTTAGTGTGAGTATGAGCAGAGATAATCGTATCTCACTATTCATGGGTGTGTACAGCAGTGATAACTTTGGGGTGGTGTGCTCAATAGACGTGCATAAGACACCATTCAGACTTTCATACAAGTAGATTATCAAGCTGGGAAGACTAGAAGTTGAATCATTTCTAGGTGATCTAATCTTGCGTTAATGATGTTCGGCTAGACTGATACACAAGGGTTCTATCATAGGATTGTAATTTAATAAGTTTTTTCACCAGCAAAACAAGACCTCAGTTTCCGTAAAATCGTAAACATTTTCTTACTTTCTTATAATAAAATAATCATATGAAAAAAGTAAACTGAAAAGGAATAAAAGAATTTCTATCTGATAATCAAAATCAATTGAAACTAAAAAAGAAAAAACAAAGAAATTCAACATAAGATGTTCTCCAACAAATTGTTTCCAATCAAGAAAAATATGAAAAACCAATATAATATAAGTACTATATAACACAAATGAAATTAGCTTGCAAAATCCTTATCTCTTTATGAAACTGAGGTCTTAACGAAACCTGATACACTCAAAAAAAAAAAAATCTCCATTACAAGGAAAATTAATGTCAAATTAATAAGATTGCATACAAATATTCAGCACTGAAAATCCATTTTAGATGCCAAACGTTTTGGGAAAAAGTTCTATTTAAAAAAAAAAAATTCTAATTAAAGCTGATGTCTTCTTAAGGCAAAGATGTTTTCAAAACTCCATTCAAAATTATCAAAAGCAACTACAAAACATGTATCATTATGTCAAATCAAACTGAATTTTTCTTCAAATTCCAAATTGTTTGTAACACAGACAAAGTCTGCCTGAATTTCAGTATGTTTGATTTCTTACCATAAATTATTTCCCCAAGATATAATGGGAAACACCAAAATTAAGCTGTGCAAAATCCTGAAATATTGCACAAAAGTGCTGACAAATAAATCCAAGCCAAAAAAGGCAAATGGAAAGTGAATGAATAGAGGACAAGGTGAGCCATCAAAGAATGGCATTGAAACACCATACCTCACAATCAAGAAACAATAAATTACACTTGAATGAAATGAAAATATTATTACAAGTAAAACCAAGAGTTGTTTTACTATGAGTTGTCCAAAGCACTGGTATTATATGCACAAGCTGTCCAAAATCAACCCAAAATTTGTAATCATTCAATTATTCTTGGCAGAAAATTAAAAATTTGATGCATTAATGGTGATACATGTAGTTGTTCATAATTTGGAAATGCAAATATTGACGGTGCAAATATTTCATCTTTTACTTCTCGTATACGACTCATTTACTTCTGTCAAGAAGTTGTTTTGCTGGTGAAAAAACTGATCTTAGGAAATAAACACAAAATAAAAATAAGAAAAACATGCAGAGGTCACATTGACTATGCCAAACAAGGAATAAATGTGATAGATTCTTTAGATTTCTTTAGCTATTAAAATAATATATATAAACAAATTAAGTTTTTGTAGGGACGAGAACGTAACCATTGAATATCTAGACATCAACAACTCAGTTTCCCTTAGCGTGAAATTGAAAGAGTAGATTTCACATGATTCTTGACATGTTAGACGGTGTGACATGTCCTGGCATTGAAATGGTTTCCACTTATTTCATCGTATCTTTTTCATCCAGTATTTATTCCAATATGAAATCTACTCTGTTAAAGTGTTTATAAACCTCTTAGCAAGAACTTGATCCTAACTAAATCATAAGTATCTAACACATAAAAACTAGGGATTTTACAACCAACAGTCATGTGGAAAAATATTTGAAATTGTTTATCAAAAACTTATTTCACTGGGAATGTTATGATCAAAATCCTTTTAGGAAAAACCATATATTGGCCTTACCTTATGTGACGAATCTTGTAAAATATTTTGGTAGTTCAGCAATGAACACATGACTGTAGGCTGCAAAATAAAAGATGTATAAAAACACTAAGTCCCCTTTAGCACTTTCAATGTCAATGGAATTAAACATAGGTCTGGTAACCTAGGCGATACTGAATTAAACATAGGCCCAGTCCCCCAGCAGTTACTGAATTAATTATTGGTCTGGTAACCTAGGAGATACTGAATAAATTATAGGCCCAATCCCCCAGCAGTTACTGAATTAATTATCAGTCTGGTAACCTAGGTGATACTGAATTCAACATAGGTCTGGTAACCTAGGAGATACTGAATTAATTATAGGCCCAGTCCCCCAGCAGTTACTGAATTAATAATCTTTTCAATAAATCTATAATAGGATTGATTCATTCCCATGTGATGAATTCATTAACACATTAACACCTTAGGACTTCGTCTTAGCTTTTCATATTAAATTACATGGTGGTAGTTTTCTTTTCGGGATAGACCAGCTCATTATTCACAAGTTAGTAGCCTAGAAACTTCGTTATTTTAGTCTTCACAAACCAGTCTTGATAATCACATACACTTTATGGAAGTCTGAATACCGCCTTGAGTCTATTGATTGCATCACTCTATATTATATACATCACTGTTGTGCAGTAAAACCTATGAGTAATGGGGTATGGTTATTTTATAAGACTCCTACTTGCACTAATCTTCACAGTATAAAGGCTGGCTTGCCATCGAGGTACTCTCACGAGTCTGTAGGGGGTCAGAAGTCTGATATCCCTATGGACAGTGTTCACCATCAGAGCAGCCAACTGGTTGTGGTTTCATAAGATGGCTCTTGTCGGGACAGTAAGTACTGCCTGGTCCTGGTCTACCGGGGTAGTGAGACTTGGTGCTGGTGGGACCTCGGGGAGGTATTTTTTTTACAAGTCCAAAAAGGGCATGGAGAGGGTAAAGATGGAATTCATTAAAAAACATAGAAAAACCACTAAGTCCAAATTCAGACTTTATTTCAAACACAACACACAACTAATAACATCAAACAACTTACAAGGTGAAAAAATTTCTAAGTCTATTTTGGCAACTTACCAAAAATATCCTAAGTGCCCACTTGTGTCCAGACTCCTAAAAAATTTCAAAGTATATAAGTCAGCAAAAGTCATAGAAAACTCCCACCACCAGTCGATTCTCCCTCCCCCCTACACAAGTACTCCCTCCCCCCAATATTAGGCTTCACCCCCTCCCCCCTATGTACTGCTTATCCCCTCCCCCCAACATGCGGCTTATCCCCTCCCCCCTATATGAGTTAAACCCAGTTGTAATTGACCAGAACTTTTTATTTTGATTTCAAGTCGTAATTCATAAAGACTTCCAGGAATATGAAGACAATATAATCAAATCTCCATTGAAGTTTTTTTTTGTCAATAAAAATATAGACTCTAATCATTTCCACTAAATAGTTTGCCAAAGCATCCAATAGTTCTCGTTCATATTCATATCATTTTTATGAGATAGCAGAGTGATTTTACTTAAAACTTTATTCCAATTTTGTTTTAAGGGCAACAGGGTAAAGTTGATCAACATTGGTCAGGAGTGGATCTTTCTTTCTACTTGTGACACTATCTTTGGTATAGTCACTAGACGTGTGAATATCAAGTAACATGTTCACATCACATCATTGTATGTCGTGCATAGTAAAATGTCAATTTCAATAAAGTGTAATATAGCCTGTTTCAAGAATGAGGATTTAGACTGACATCCCTGCATGTCATACATATGTAATATGTTGCAATGAATATGCAACATGCTTGTCGCCAGAATAGGGAATTAGAATTAGAAGTAAAATCACTCTACTTGTTCTGGTCAATTACAACTGGGTTGGTTTAACTTTATCTTCCATGATAAATGATGGACAACAGACGACTCAAGTGTATGTGTGGGTGGATGATGCATGTGTGCATCATTCGTTTGAGGCATGCTGCAAAGCTTATCATAGTCACATAAAATTAATATCATTTATAACACCCATTTATTATACTTATTGTGGTGTCAGTTAAGACAAACATAATTATCTAATAATTCTGATGCTGTTCTTGTCCTGTCATCAGTTATGTCTTCTTTCATTTCCATGAATCAAGATCTCATTTTTCATTCATGTTTTTCATTCCCATTTCCCATTATCAATGTGGATATTGACCATTAATGCAGACCAAAGTCTTGTAGTTTATAGTCCCAAAGTCATTTGCAGCATGCCTCAAACGAATGTAATGATTGGTATGTGTAGTTCACCCCTCCCCCCTCGTTTCAATATTTTTTCAATAGTCACAGGGAACATATTGTATGGGTGGGGGTGCTGGAAGGGTTTGCTCGCTGGCTGGCATGCCATTACTACTCACCATATGATCAATCAATACAGGGATGGATCTAGGGTATTCAACAGGCAGTTTCAACCCCACAAACAAAATATGTATTGCATTATGCAAACACACTTTCATATTCCAATGTAAATTCATTGACAAATGCTTTTTTGGGGCATAGAGAATGGTATTACAGGTTCCCATTAAACCTAGATCCATCTAGATCCATCCCTGTGGCAAGTTGAATAACATACATTACATGAACAAAATGAACAGGAGAGGAAATCCTAAGTGTACTTGAACATAGTAGCAATGATGGCAGAAGGAAACCATAACTTATTGAAACAGATTATGTAGGACTAAGGTATATTGATTATTTTTGTGTGACTATGGAAATCCTAAGTGTACTTGAACACAGCAGCAATGACGGCAGCAGGAAACAATAACTTATTGAAACAGAATATGTAGGACTAAGGCATATTGATTATTTTTGTGTGATGATGAATGCTTCATGTACAAACAATCGGATTGGATGAGCAGTGAAATAGCTCACCCTCTGATATGTGATTACAGGCTTGCTCTCAAGAGCTGATCAATGGCACTAAGCATTTGGAAACACTATGCTTAATAATCATGTTTGGATTATGGTTTTCCTTATATGGAATAATCCAATCTGAATTCAAAATTTGGATCAGTTATTTTTTTAAATCCTGAGTCTTCATATTCTCAGAAAGAATAAATATATTTCAATACTCTAATAATGAAACTAATGGAAACTAGGGGGTAAGCATGAGCTGTTTTGACTATAACTTAATGGACCTATTTTGAGCCACGTCAAAATATTTAATTCTACCCAGACCGGAGGGTTCGTCATTTCTGTCTTTAAGTATAGTCTGCTTGTATAAGGTTACATTCAACCTTGTGTGTTGTCATATCTTGTGGTCATTTTTTTCCAAATGGAAAGGCGTTCTAAAAAACCCATTGACTACGCGGCTCTTGATTTATAGCCACAGATTTGAAGGCCTACAACAAATAAGCAGTCCACGTGCGGGGTTTGAAGGACTTCCAAACCCTCAGGGCTTGACAATCAAAAGCAAAGAAAGGCTCAAACCGGAGATGGATCAGTCTGCCCTACCGAGACAGATAACCGAAGAGATGGAACGGGTGCAAATCGAATATAAGAGGTTAGCGGCTTTGGTAAAGGAAACGCCACCAACGCACCCGAGAAAACATAAGAAATAAAGGTAAAGTTCCAGAAAAATGCACAAGCCTTTTGCTTCAAACATAGGGCTCGACGATCTTAGACAAATGGAGTAGCTTTCTCGAGCAACCGACGAGGACTTGCGAAAGTTTGGAGCAAATATTTCAAACGACAGTTCTCAGTCAAATTCTTGGGACAACGAATTCAACAATTCAGGTAAGAGATCACACAAACTTAAGTCAGGAAAGACAGCGCGGATCACCACTCGCGTGGTGAACCCACAAATATGGCCACACAGTGAATTATCACTGAGTTACGTCAGCAATAATAATCCAATCAGAATTCAAAATTTGGATCAGTTATTTTTTAAAATCCCGAGTCTTCACATTCTCAGAAAGAATAAATATATCTTAATATTCTAATAATGAAACTCATGGAAGCTAGGGGGTAAGCATGAGCTGTTTTGACTGTAACTTAATGACAAGTACATGTATATTATGATTTTCATTACTCTAGAATGATTTGCACTATATCAGGCTTCTTACCTTCCATGTATTATTTTAAAATAAAATCATTTGCCTATGGCTTAAACTGTTAGAAATTTAAAGTTATTTGAAATCTTTACTTGACAACATACCAAGTCTTTCATAAATGACTAAAATCTGTACAAAAACATAATTGCGACAAATAAAAAAAGGAACAAAATAGACTTGTACTGTAGATACATGTGTGTAATGTAGATTGGTTTGGTTATCTAATCACATACTGAGAAGTTTGATATAATCACTCTAAGATAAGATCACTCAGTCAATTACACGTACCTACCTTGCCTTGATAAGCAGTGACCACTGATATGATTGACTATTGAAACGGTAAACAGTCAGTTACAGGTACACATGTACCTACCTTGCCTTGATAAGCGGTGACCACTGATATGATTGACTATGGTGATTAGAATTAAAAAAAGACATTGCAAAACTGGATGGGTCATCACTAACTATTCCTAAGTCACACCTTGCCCCAAATGACAAATAGATGGTGGATACTGATATAATGAACTATGATAACCATGAGAAAAAGACAGTGCAAAACCTGACCCACTTAGAGTGAAGGCATTTAAACCGTGAAATAAAAACTAATAGTTAATGTGTAATAGTCAAATAGACAAAAAAGAAAACAAAAATTGTGGTCTACTAATTAAAAGTGTATTAGTCTAATATCTATTTCACAGGTTTAATGACTTCGCTCTACTGACTTATCCAGACCTACACTAAACTTGCTAATGACATGATTTCTTTGGTGGTTTCATGAGAGAGGCTACCACAAGAACAGCCATCAGATGCATAGCAGGTATGAAACAGAATATGAGGCAAAATGTCATGTTTTAGAGCTAATTAATTAGGAAGTGATTGGTTTTTGGTTCACACCCATTTTCAATTAAAAAGGGATATCGAAAATAGTCCAAAAATTGTCTCGAATTGCTATAAAACAATAAGCAATCACAGACACGATTCAAGCTTCAATATAATAATTGAATTATAGGTTTTTTCTTGAAATGGCATAATTGGTAGCACATATTCCAAAGTATGACATAAACCTATACTTTGTAAAGCGTGAAAAAACACCTAAACTAAAAACAGTATTTTTAAGAATGGATCAAACTTTGAGGAATAGATTGGTGTTGAAATTTTTTTTGTTCCACTACCTGACTATTTTAAAGCAAGTCAAAACGAGAAACTTTGCGACAAAATAATTTCTGCTTAACTTGAACGAGTTTGCTTTCACAACTGGTAAATTACAAAAAAATGTCTTAATCTGAAATTTTGTTTTAAAAATATGAGTAATCAACCATTTGGGAAAAGACTGACATCAACAACCATCATTCACCAAGACCTGACCGAAACATGTGGAGGTTTCAAAATTAAAGGCAACAAGCTAAGATATGATTCCTTCATAAATTATTAGTGCATATTGATTGCTATCAGAGGGTGCAGTAATTTCAAAGGTGGCTTTTGTGGTTACATGTAAGATCCATGAAAGCACCAATAAGTTAATGCAGTCTCTAAGGCCTAGGGCAAATGTTGAACTTTCCATGCACCGAACTTAATTACATCAAAGAATGCCGCCTCATTATCACTTGATATCCATTGTTTTTAATGAGTTCGGTGCATGGAAAGTTCGACGTTTGCCCTAGGCCTAAAACTTGTTCATATACTGTGATAGAAATAGTATAAAAAAGTTCAAAGCTATGTTCACGTTTAAGGTTTATCCTCAGGCGGCACAAATTATTTTGTTGTAACTGCTCCCACTATGCTCCACTCTCATATACTAACACCTGTCTACAGTGAAATACTTACCTCTAGAGTACTTCTGGATTCAATCAATAAAGGATACAGGTGAGTAACTGATTCGTGTAAGATATCACCACAAGTTAGACTGCAACATGGGTACCAAATATTTGTGATAGGGATTATCACAGTTTAGTACAATTTTTTTCAAAGCAACATGTCAGTAAAATCAGATGATAAAAAACAAAGCTACAAAGCTATAGAAAGACCATAACTTTTGAGAAGTGCAAGGATTTTATCAAAGTCAGATATTTTACTATCAAACAATAATTTATAGATTGCTATAGATAATGATTTAGTAATAGAATAGATAATATCAACTTGGTTCCTTTTCTTATTAAAGTTTGTATTTTAGTATTCTTATTTAAAATAAACTATATTTTAGTGTAATTAAATATAGTAGCATTTTTCTGTTTGAAAATTGAGGATTAGGAATGTTGTAACATTTCATTTTTTAATTTTAATCTATTATTACTTTTCCCTTTTCATTTATTTCTTTAATTTACCAGGACCCCCATGATCTCAGCAATGCTGAAATACTGGCTAAAAATCTACTGGTAAATACATAATAAATAATAAATAAACCTTAGAGTAAATTAAAAAGTTAATATTTTTTATATTGAGCATAAATGCATAAATTTGGTTTGTCATGTAATTTAACCAAATAAGCAGAAAAATTCCCTGCAACACCAAGCTGGGTACATTAAATATGGATATGACACCATTTCATGGGCTCTCCATTTGAATGCCTTCCTTATTCCGTGCCAAAACTTGTTTCATTAGCAAATCACTTGATGTTTAATGCTTATGAGTGGGGATGTCGTACTGTGTATCTTCATGCTTCATGGGTTGGACTCTCATGTTGTCAATCAAGCTCATATTGTTATACATTGGCTGTCATCTTCCAACTTGACTCCAAGCTTTATATGCTCTTCATTAGTCCTGCCTTGCTCACTTTGCACCCACAATTGCTTCACTGTAGGATCCTCATATCAATGGTATAAGGAATGGATTTTCTTTACATCTACCTCAGTTCATGCCTCATGGGTCCCTCTGTCAAGTCCATGGCTTCAGCTTTATGTCCTATTCGTTTGGCTGCATGTGATCATTTCTTATCCAGTCCTCTATTATAGGAGGTCTTGCTGTATAAATTTATGCTTCATTGCACTGGCTGCAAAGTACATTTTCTATTAAGGTGACAACAAATAAATGAGAGTTCATCTTATTATCTGGCTTCATGATTCACGGATGTAAACACCTTTGATTCCCTTGCTTTCATGGTGGATCACTTGTGGACAGTGTAAAAACGTTTTATCTACATCTTAATTATTCGATGTTTATCTTTTAAAATATCTTGCTTCATACTTATTGAGTCTTGCAATACTCTAACATCCTTGATCCAGTTGCTTTTCTGGAGAATCACTTGATTGAGTTCAGTGAACCGGATGTTATCATCTATCTCCACCCTTCAAAGTAGTCTATAGATCTCACCATCTGTCTCCAAAGTTCATGTCCTTTCTCTTACGTTGCCTGCACTCCAAAATCCTTGCTCACTTGGTTGTCTGAAAGGTCATTTGATTAATATGTGCTAGATAAAGAGGTTGTCCTTCATCAAATTGACTGTCTAATCATTTGCTTCCATACTACATGTTTTCTCTTTTTGGTTGCCTGTACTACAACTTCCTTGCTTCACATGCTTCCCTTGAGGATCACTTCCTTAATGTGTTTAGAGTTGACTGTTACATTATCTGGCTCCCATTTTGTCTCTTAATATTGCATCTATCTACTCCAACCTTGCTCCACTTGGTTGTCTCCATGGTTCCCCATATCTTTCATACTGTAGGTTCTTGCCTAGCTTCATGTATTGAAATGTTTTTCTTTAACAGGTTGTCTTCATCCTTTTCTTGTCAGCCCTTCTTCCTGCACAATGTACATTTGAAGACCACTTGTTTAATGATTAAAGTTGGGTTTTTTTTCGTGACGTATCTTCATTACTTGCCTCTCGTCAATAACATGGCATATTTGTTTGAATAGGCCTCTTACTCCAAGAATAGAGCATGGATACAGAAATAAATAATTTAGTCTCTTTTTTCTTTCTTACTCTTCTTGCTTCACGATCTTACCAAATGCTAGTTTCATCTTTTTTTCCTAGAGGACCACTCGACTGCCAATTAATGGCTCCATGTCTGGTTGTCTTCACTTTTTCCTTGGCCAACCCTTTTTCTTTTCAGCAGAACACTTGTTAAACAGGCCTAACACACACTGTTGTGCTGTCCACTTTTATTCCGAGCCTTCAAAAATGTTGGCGGTTTTGTCTTCTCCCACACTCCTTACGTCACATAAGTAAAAATAAACCATAAGTAAGACTACAAAATATATATCTAAAATTAGTAATTATTGGGTTAAAAATTAGGAAACAAAAAGGGCTAGAATGACCATACTCTATAAAAAATTACCTATGCAGCTTGTAGCATGTCTTTGGATTGAAATATTACCAAAAATGAATGTAGACCACAAGTATACATTTGTCTTGATTCACAGCTTGTCTTTGGTAACCGTTTTTCTTCATAGTACTTCACCAAGTTGAAGGGACCTTCAGTCCATGGACTATAAAACTAACAGCACAAGTTGCAAACCCTCTAAATGGTTAATAGGGCACGCCCCAGGGGTTGGTTAACCTAGCTTGTGTTTTGTCCCTAAAAACCAAGGGTGCAACTGGTACTGACATATAGTAGGATTATGAACCATTATCATAAAGGTCATGAAGCTTGGGTTGTCTCAACTCTTTTATGCATCTTGCTCCTTTACCTTCCACTCTTGCTCAGAAATTTGTTCAATGTTTGTTCTTGACACGTTCTTGTCTTGTTCTGTATTCTGTATAAAGTTCAATAGTGAATTGCAACAAGTTCATTATATTTGGATGATTCTAATATACTTGACACATTCCTGTCTTGTTCTGTATTTTGTACAATGTTCAGTAGTGAGTTGCATCAAGTCCATCATATTTGGATGATTCTAATATACTTGACACATTCCTGTCTTGTTCTGTATCTTGTACAATGTTCAATAGTGAGTTGAATCAAGTCCATCATATTTGGGTGATTCTAATATACTTGACACATTCCTGTCTTGTTCTGTATCTTGTAGAATGTTCAATAGTGATTTGCATCAAGTCCATCATATTTGGGTGATTCTAATATACTTGACACATTCCTATCTTGTTCTGTATCTTGTACAATGTTCAATAGTGAGTTGCATCAAGTCCATCATATTTGGGTGATTCTAATATACTTGACACATTCCTGTCTTGTTCTGTATCTTGTAGAATGTTCAATAGTGCGTTGCATCAAGTCCATCATATTTGGGTGATTCTAATATACTTGACACATTCCTGTCTTGTTCTGTATCTTGTACAATGTTCAATAGTGAGTTGCATCAAGTCCATCATATTTGGGTGATTCTAATATACTTGACACATTCCTGTCTTGTTCTGTATCTTGTAGAATGTTCAATAGTGAGTTGCATCAATTCTACCATATTTGGATGATTCTAATATACTTGACACATTCCTGTCTTGTTCTGTATCTTGTACAATGTTCAATAGTGAGTTGCATCAAGCCCATCATATTTCGGTGATTCTGATATACTTTGAACAATCTAGGTGGTGTCTTGCAAAATGTTGAATAGTGAGCTGCATCGATTTAACTTATGACAATGAATCATTTTCATGAAACCATTTTCATAGATAATTTCATATTTTGCAGGTTCCTTTCCTGTTCTGTATTTGATACATTGTTCAATATGTTGCAAATGAAATAGGCTTTTTGATGAGTTGCACAACATCTGTGATGTTTTGATGGTTCATTATTGATCAGCTTTATGGATAAGCATATTGAGCAAATTCAATATTTGATTATAAGCATATCTATGGCCAACAGATAATGGACAGGTACTCTTAAACTAAGAGTTTACAATTTATCAAAAGCAGCAGTTTTTTGTATGCAAGTATATATTTTAGTATGGTCATCTAGAGAAATATTCAAAATTGGGGACTTTATTATATACTTTATACATTAAAATTTTTCAATTGCATTCAACAATTTAATCAAATTTATTCAATATTTTTTAAACATAACATTATTACAAAGAAAACCAGTAAACACACAAAAGGACCACAGCACAACCTTACCATCACTACCAACAATCTGGTCTTGGCCAACAATGACAATATCAAAAAATCTAACACATCAAGTATCATGCAGCAGTAGACCTCACATCAACCAGGCTTGCTTCAACATAAGCAATGATATGCATACTAGGAAATCTCTAGAAGAAGGTGGGCTTCAGCATCTAAGCACTTTGGCTACCTTTTTTTCATTATGCATATTGTTAGTGAGTGACCAAAATTCCCATTTTTAAAATTATAAAAAGTAACATTTATAAAACACATGGCAAAAAGGCTGCAGTGGTGCCACTGACTTAGATTGCTAATAAGTTAAAGCAAGTAGCTGAGCTGAGCTATGTATTAAGGAAAGCTAGGATTTTTGCCCTAATTTCATGTAGCAGCAAATGCCATAACTAAAATAGAAGCATTAAAGGCCTTGCAGGTTCTTTGCATCTCTATTGACCTACTACAAACAGTCTAGGGGTTAGACCAGTACATCTACTGTGAATCCTACAACATCAATACCCAACAGAAGCATTATCAATACAGTATTGTAGTTTGTCACACTGTGTCAAAGCTATTAAAGGAGGCAGTTGGCCTCATCCAAAGCAAAATCAGAGCTACAGCTCAACAACTGAGCTGTAGTCATATTTTCTGAAGCTGGGATAACTAGAACGTATCCAACTAGAAAGCATTGACATAATTTGACAAGCAAATAAAGGAAATGAGCATCTCAAACTGTTGTAACATACAAACCGTTGAAAAACAAAAGAAGAAAACAAAGATTCTGATCAAGAACTGGACTTCAGTTAGGTGTTAATCAACAGCAATGCACAAACCATCTGCAAAGTTAATGTCACCATCTTCAATCACTGCTACATGAACAAGTACAGTGTACATTGTACCTCTTGATTCAAGAGGGAAAAGATGAAAGTGTTGCAGACATTAATGAGTATACTAAACATTAGTATAATGGTAAGACTATGTGTCTTTTCCTCAATAGAAATAGATGTGTTGAATTTGTTCAGCCATCTATTTCAATTTAATTTACATTTTAGCTAGATCATCAAAATATTGATTTATGTATTAATCAATTCATGTGTTTTCTTTTAAAGTGTCAACTTTAAAATTAGACTAAGTACTTCAAATTTAATCAATATTTTAGTTTTTCTTGTTAATCCTAATTGACAAACTTATTGGGTGTAAAGATACCTTTTAGAAAATATCGTTAAAATTAATGAGTACTGTTAGTACCAGTAAATGACTACTGGTAGTTGTAGAATTTTTATTTTTTATTACTTATCACATTACTAAATTTATAGTTATATTTATATTTTTAATATATAATTTCACAATGAAGGGTGTTTTTATTGAATTAGCTAAAGTTTTGAATTTTAAAGCCATCTGTTCGTGAAGGCAGCAATTACCTATGGATGTCTTTACCAGGACCACTTTGACATATTTAACCAATCATGGTGTAGAGTGAAATGGTTAGCCAATCAGGAGAGCAGAGTCAATAGCAAACTGAGGTCAGGCTCATTGGTTCCCATGAGTTGTTGATGACATCTTTAAAAATCATCTTTCAAAATTCTAATCAGAATCTGGCTTTTTTGTTCACTCATGATTATATAAGTCAAATGCTTTGTTTTATTCTAAATTTATGATAAGTTAATTTTGGAGAAGTGGTCCTGATTAAGGCGTAAATATAATTAATAATAATCATATCTAACTGTTGCTGTACTGACTGTTACCTTTGAAAACATTCAACAAGACTGGTTGTACATTGTATGACATTTCATAAAGGTGCTCCCACATCTTTTAGTTACCATGTGATAATATCTTACATGTATCAGTTACTCACCTGTATCCTGTATTGATTGAATCTAGAAGTACACCAGAGTTAAGTATTTCACTGTAGACAGGTGTTAGTATATGAGAGTTGAGCATAATCTGAGCAATTACTATGTGGAATACCAACCACAGATGGGATGATCATCTTCAAACAAAGCATACTGCAACATGTATTGTGGATCTTGATAGCACAAAAGACAATGTTTATCAATAACACACCTTCTGACAGCAATCAATATTCACTGATGATAAAGAAAACTTATCTTGTAGCCTTTGGTACTTCAACATATTTCTGTCATACATACCTTAGTGCGTGATGGTTATTGGTGATCATGATGCATTCTATGGTAGTGTTGTTGGTACATGCATGGTCATTGTCTTAAAATAGCTAACTTAAAACAGCACCACCTTAGACCTCTTCTGAGATAGTGAACATGGTGCATTGTGGTCTAGCTTTGGTACAAACATTGTTTGTCCATCATGCCTTTGATGTTGTTTGTACCACGATGCATCCTGTTTATCAAACTCACAAAAGGCCTATTGCCTTGCAAAAAAAAACTTTTTAAAACTTGATGACCGTTAATCTTGCTTAACTGCAAAGGTGCAATTTTTCATGTGACGTTGCATGCAACATTGCAAACATAAGAGGTTGCTTCATGTGGACTACCTGCTTAACGTTGCATGAAACATCTACTAACAAGGTTAATTATTCTTTCATATTCTCTTTTTTATACATTATCTCGTGTTCTAATTTAAGTACATGTATGTTCATGTTTTTTTGCAGAAAGCAAACATCTGTTTTTCTCATGCACTATTCTAACTCTTGGATTCTTGGAAAATATGCCAAAACCAATGCAATGAGCAAATGAAAAGAAGGTACAAGGTCACTCATACTTACCTTGGAAACCTATGTAACAGTGAATTGACATGTGGCTACAATTTGAATAACTATATCCTTTTTGACTGACTTGCCTCTAATACCATGTCAAAATTCTTTTATGTTTCCAAGTGAACACAAGGCTAGTAGGTCCAGAACAATATATAGTTATTCAAATTGGTTGCCATATTTTGATTTACTGTATACTTGCACTTTTTCTCGTTATTTTATTCATCATATAAAACTAACGTTAAACTTACACATACCTTTAAAATGCTACCATCAAACAGGATTGTGTAGTTCCAGAGATTTCCAAGGGGTAGGGGGAGGGGGGACAGAGTAAGAACAAAATGACAGAGTTTGTATGGAAGAAAATAAGTGGAATTCCTGGGGGTAGGGAGTTCTATAAAAACTTCCTCCCTGGAGGGTATGGATAATTTCTGGAACTACACATTGGTTAATATTCACCAAACTCAATCTACATTACTCTCAAAATTCCTCAGTTTTCTTAATTTTTTCTATCAAATATTAAAAGAAAATAACCAATCGAAATGTAAAGTAAGTCATACTAATTTCGAGCCAATTTCTAAGCTATTACTTCGAAGCGAATATTTAAAAAAATTTTCAATGAATTTCATGGGCAATATCTTTTTTTGGTTAACTATTCATGATTCAGCTACTTGAGCAGTATTCTCTGCATGAACAAGCGAAGATCGGTAGGAAGAACAGGGTTTCAAGAGCCAGGGTTACGATAAAGCGATATCAACGAATTCATTCAACATGACTTGTTATTCACTAGAACTTGACAATATAGATATTCTTATAGCCTATATTTACGTATGTACTTATATTAACTGTTTTGGCTTTAAAGTCTGCAACAAAGGAATATGAGGTGCAAAGCAATAATTATTTTAAGATTCCATTTGATTAAAGAAGTAAAATAAATAATTTGCTAAGCATATTCCAGGGTTTGATCTTTGCCGTCTGAAGTGTTATGATCTCCTTTAATTTTCTTCAAAACTAATGGCAATTCATTAAAAAATATTGATAAATTATAAAATCATAAAATGTAAAGCAATTCTGAGAGAGGTCTTGATCAAATATTAACCTGTTTTTACATTTTAAATGAAAAATATCGATTTTAAAACGAGTAATAAAATTCCCCCGTGATTTTGCATGTCCATGAAACCTTGTCGCGACAGCCTAATTACGTACACCAATATCAGGAACAGAATTGGAATTGGAGTCTGGAGTTCCAGATTGAGTTATTCGAGGACTAATCAGAATGCATTAAAGCTCTGCCTTTTTTGCAACTTATTTCCACTTCTCCTTCAGATTCTTAGAGACTCTGATACTAGTAAACCGTCCCAACCAGGTCTTATTTAATATACTCCGCAAAATTCAGGACAAAAAAGATACAAAATTGAAAACTAGTTGACTACAGATAATAAATTTGTTTTAGCTATATGAATCTATATGGATATATATATAAAATCAATGAAACTAAAATGCAAAAAAATTGATAAGATTGAGATATAATTAATTGCATAAATAATGAATAAATATTTTTTCATGACTCCTCAATCCTTTCCGATTTCATAGTATTAAGAATCTTATGAAAAAATCTAATTTATAAAAAATGTATGAAATGTATAAAAAATGTATGATTTGGAAATTTGGCTGCATCCACATGGCAAAAACAGTCACAAAAATAAGCATTTCAATGATTATCTGATTTCCAATAATGTAGTGTTAGCAATACACAGACTCTCTCCTGTTCACATTTTCATTGTGAATACGTTATAATTTTGAGTAACAGTTGACTAAAAGGTTTTTTCAGCACAACGTGCTAAGGTATGACCACATTAACATATTTGCATACTTCTATGCACAGGCATTTGGCTGCCAAAGGAACTTTACATTTACATGCCTTATTTGGTAAAACCAGCCAGCTTTGCATCGAAATGTGTGGGTAGTATATGAAATGCATTAAATGTGGTCATACTTTTGCCCATTGCAATGTAAGAAACAGTTGTGAAAAGAATATTCATGTCTCGTAATGTATATCATTAAAAAAAGCAATCAGTTTTTGTGAATGCCAGTTTTTTGCATGCCAGGATCATATCGAGAACCTTGTGAATGACAGACCATAGATGGTCAGCACCAGTTCATTTACAGTGAAAGCATACGTCACAATATTAACCTGAGAAAAGAAAAATAACTTTATTTAGTAGTAGATTAAAAAAATATATATACTTAAGATATTTGAAATAATCAAGAAGTGGCCCATCAAAGACATTTTGGAATCCCTTGAATCACTTGTATTTTCTGGTATAGAAGTGGGGTATTCAGCAGCTTGTCACCAAAAGGCAAGATATGACTATTTACTCCACATTTACCCCACAAAATACACCTAAAATGCAATGTCTGATTTGAATAAGGACTGACTGACTGACCGCATTCGAAAATCATTTGAATATTTTTCATAAATCAAATGCTTATAATAATTAATTAATAAATCTTGGTGAATTGTTTTGGTACCAACTGAAACATCACTATTGAATTAGTAAATGTGCAATGTTTCAAGAAATTTTTCAAGAAATAAGGCAAATATTGGTAGAGCTACAAGAATTGAGTGCGTTAAGGCATGGACACACGGTGCAATATTGCAGGCAATGTCGCTGAAGTAGGATAGCTCTCTACTTCAGTATCGTTGGTGCAGCAAATTTCCTGTGCCATGGTTCACAACATCAATAGGCCCTTTGCAGTTAACGGTCATGTGTCTGTACTGGACTGCAAAATTTAAAAAATTTTTTAAATATTAAATTGGTGATTCTTTTCAGCTACTTGTAAAGAACTGAATGAAAACATATGTATCCAGTGTGTTACGAAATGCAGTTTTATTACGATCTCTCGAAACAGGTTGTAGAAAGTTTGTTTGCAGTCCAGTAAATTTCACCCATGGAAATCAAAATGTTTATTCATTTGCTCTCAGTGAATTAATCAGCACGTGATTGCTTAGCTGCAAAGGGCCTATTGCATGCAACATTACGTGCAATGTTGCACAGTGTGTCCGTAGCTTTATGCGTATTACATTACTCCTTACATCTTGACCTTCTCATCTGGGTTTTTCACATGATGCAATACATTCACCCATAAACTATTTACTTACACTGAAATGAGCGGATATTCTATAAAAATTCGTTTAGAAATGTTATTCAACTTGTCTTCATTCAAGTCTGTGATATATTGACTTACACAGCTCGACTGACATACATTGTATTTTGATGTTCATATATTGTTATCATCCAGCTTGGCTGCAGCCAAGCAAATCAAAAAGTAGTTGTCCCTCGCCTTCCCTATGGAATTACAAATATCAAGACAGTCTAAAATTCGCAAAGCAACCTTCATTCCCTAAGTAAAGTACATTGTGAATTGCACATTTTTACTCAAAAAAATAACAGATAACACTCATTTTATGGCTTCAAGAGGAGACGCTTTGAGTATTGTTAACAACTGTTAAGTCATATCATTTATTCAAGCAGTTCTTACCGTTCAAACAGCGATATTTTCTCCACATTTCACACCTTACCATATCCGCCATGTTTTGCTTCTTGGTATGATGACCGAAAGGCATTGTGGGTCACGTGCTAAAACAGGAAAATCAGGAATTGAAAAAGCACAGGGAGCCCAATTTAGATTAAAGTGAATGGTGAAAATAAAATCGGAAAAATTAAATAAGTAATATTTTTTAAATTCGAGATCAAGATAATGTCCTCCGTAATGCGAAAGAGTAAACAAATCAATAAAAAAATATACTAGAACATTTTTTTTCGCCATTCACTTTAATCTAAATTGGGCTCCCTGTGGAAAAAGAAGGCGGATTATGGAATATACGGATTTCTTAGAATTTTGAGAGGAAAAAAATACGGCCGTCTTTCAAACATAACAACAAGTCGTTTTGTAGAAACATTTTTTCTCACTCTTACTGCATTCACTTCCAGTTATTTGTTTAAACTAAATAAGCAGGATTTCTCTTATCCTTTTCTCCACCATCCTTCCTTCTATTCTTGCTTTCCACTTTTTTCTTTCATTTGCTTTTTGTTTCGTTTTTTTTTTTTTGCTTTTTTTTTTTTTTGTTGTTGTTTTTTGTTTGCCTCTTATTTCGGCGTTGCATTGGAGCCTTTAACCAACCACTCACCTCTTTTTGAATATCCCCGCTTGAAAAAAAGATCCCTTGGCACGCTTTAAGCAATAATAATATCAATGTGGCACACACTGAAATATCCCAAGACAGAGTCAGTGGAATGAGGATCATGTGTTGATTATTTTTAGGACACACTTCATTTCGGTCACGTGGAAAAAGATCAGCACTAATTTCGCTGGAGCCAAATATTGGAGAGAAAAAAACAAGAAAAAGAAATTAAATTCAATATATGGAATAAAGTTTATTTGCAAAGAAATAAAAAAAAACCAGATATCGTTTATGTGGGAAAAGTGGAATTTTATATTGACGCAAGCACCCACCCCTCCCCTATACTTTAGTTAGGATGCATGCGTATTAGCATGACGTAATGATTGAAAAATAGAAACTGAAAGCACCAAAACGAGGCGCAAGGGAATTTCCCAAACAAGATGGCGGAAGTGGAGAAACGGTCAACAACTAAAGAAAGATCTAAAGATGTCTTTTATTTAATGCTCTGATCGAGCCTTGGTGATACACAAAGTATGGATGGAACCCTTCAAAAATATATATTAATGAACGATCGAGTGGGCAAGCACGTTGAAAAAGGATGGTTATCGACTAAAGATGTTCCTACTCAACTTCTTCGGGGTGAAATTTTCAAGGCTTTGCCAGAATCAGAGCAACCAGAAGATACTAACATAATCGCTTTAGCAGTTATTTCTGGCTCCATTCCGAGCATCAATCTAGAATGTCCTACCTTGGATGTGTCAAAAATCACGAACAGCGAAGCAGACTTGCTTTTGGCTATATCTTCACTGGAGGAAAGGTTTCGAACTTATCAAAAACGAAATCGGTTAGCTTATGGAAAAACATTGGATGTTGGTCATCAAGTCTTTGTCAAGTTAAAAGATCCACATAAAGAATATCCAGGAGTAATTTGGTATAAAGGTCATTTATCTACACATAAAGGCATTATGTTTGGTGTCGAACTACTGGGAAAGGTACCACTGTATATAACTTAAACGTTATAGCACCATTAGTTATTTGTGATTTTGTAAGCTTAAGCTTATATTTAGTTAACATCTGTTAACTGTAAAACATCAAAATATCGAATAAGCTAAGAGACTAATGGCGGTTTTTTTCTTAGTATTGTTTCAGTCTTTTTTTTATAGAATGCTTTTCTAGTAAAGCCTAGTACTGTGCTTGTATGTGTAGGCATCCATCTGATTGGAATCTGCAAGCATAAACATATACATGCATAAGAGAGGATTGGTTAGAACAGTGTTCGCGTTTCTGTGGCCCAGAGAATTTCAGACTAGACTTGCTTGATTTGGCTTTCATATTTACCAATCAGATGTCCAAGTTGTTAAGGTTATGTCATAAACTTGATAAGCACTCTTAACTAATATCAATTCCACTTTCTCAGAAAGGTTTAAACTTCTTCTGAAACTACGAAATACTTATTATTTTACTATGTTCTTTTAGGAATCTGAAGGACAGGGTACATGTGATGGTACATTTAGAAATAAAAAATACTTTGATTGTCCACAAGATCAGGGTGTCTTTGTTGCATTGGATAAACTGCGTCCTCGGCAAGAACAGGATAAGTCTCTCAAGAAGGAAACAACGATATTATCTACTTTAAAGGATATGATTCCATCATTTTCAAGCAAAGATACTTCTGCAGTTAGAAACATGGCAAAAGAACATAAGTTAAAAATGGACCAGAGAGTTGTTGTGTTTCCAGAGTATAAAGATGATAAAATCAAGGTGCCACTGAGAGGGACAGTGCGATACATATCTGGACGAGTAGATAGTCATGGTGATTGTCCTGTTGGAATAGAACTGGTAATTTAAGCTTTACATAAATTATAGTAGACAATAATGGCAACATATAAGTCTTATTGATAGCAATTTTGACAATCTTCCTCCAAAGGGTATGATATCTTCTTAATCTCTACAGTTAATAGTCCTTGATATTACACCTCAGATATCCAGCCGCAAAACAAATGCTTTAGGAATGCCAGAAACACTGGCTAATGTTTGGTAGCATTGGTTTGACTGCCACCCGGTTAGCTCAGTAGAGCAGTTTTCGTATGACTATGAAAAGCTCACGACATGAACATGGTCGTGACACAGCAAGGGATACGTCAGACCAATCACATTGCACGAGAATTTACTCTCCATCCAATCAAATGTCTGAAACGCGGCACGAACACTGCGCGGTGATGGTCACGCCAAGTCACAGCACTGTCGAAACCAATCACATTGCGCGAAAAAACAATAGGACATTTAAAATTCTAGAAAACATCACAGCACGGCACGGCATGCATACGGCACTGAGCTTTTCACAGTCGTACGAAAACTGATCTAAGGTAAGAGTACTGGTCTGTTATGCGGGAGGTCGTGGTTGAAACTTCAGCCGGACCAACACTCAGGGTCTTAAAACAACTGAGGAGAAGGTGCTGCCTGCCTTTGTAATTACATCTGCAAATGGTTAGACCTTCAAATCTTCTCAGATAACAACTTTAAACTGTAGGCCCTGACTCTCAATTCTTTCTAGCCTGCAGTAAAATGGGGGACATAAGACAACCTGTAGGGGATTGTCTCCCAGTTCAACAGCCTATCCCAATTTGGATGCTTAACACTAATGTACTAAAAATTCACTGTTGATTGTAAGCTGCACGACTGCTATATAGCGTCTAAATATGCAGCCTGTAAAGTCCTCCACTGGTCATAAATGTAAAAGAGCATTGAGATAACTAACTGTGAAATGTGTTATATAAGAACCTCCCATTAATATTTGGTACTTGTGTCCCATGTTCAGTGTCAGGCCATAAACTGTTGATACATGAGCACCAATGGGACCAACAGAGTACATGTCTAGACACTAATTTTACCTAACAGTTGGTATAAAATACAGAATCCAATAGCTGATCACAGGTTGGATTTTCAGAGTAACAAATTGACTGACTTGATCACTTCATAATTGTTTTATTTTTAGGATAAAAAAGAGGGAGCTGGTACTGGAGTTTTCAAAGGAAGACATCGATTTGTCTGTAATGAGGGTCATGCATTGTTTATACCAGTAACCTCTGTCTTACCCGAGGAAGAATATAATAGCTCTGAACAAGCCAGCATTTACCCAGTTGCTGACAGATTAGCTCAAAGTGATGGTTTCCCTGCATCACTAGGTTATCATCAGGCCAACCCTGGATCCAGAGAACTTGGTAAGTTATACAACTGTTGTAAAGGATGTTAGTTATTTGATAAATTAATATGATATACAAGTACACAAAGACTTTCTATATGAAGAAATTCAAGGCAGTAATTAACATTAAACATAGATCCCCTCCCCCAGGGACAGAGGTCCCCATAAAAATTTATTTTGAAATTGAGACCTTTGGAAATGTGGTTACAAGACAGTGTTAAGGGGGCAATGGGGGGAGTAAAATACCAGAACAGCATTATTTAGGGCTGAGGGGGACTAAAAGAAAACAAATAAAAGGTACTGAGTTTATTGAAAGTCGGCCGTGGAAAAAGCATTGTAACAACAGTTTTGTCCAAGATTGTAGCCACAATCAATTTACTGGAGATGATTGGGGTTTTGACTTTCGCCAATTAATTTCAAAGGACAGTATTTTTCATTGAACAAAAAATTAGAACACAGATATCTTGGGCTGTTAATCATGTAGTTATGAAAAAATGATAATATTAATTAAAACTGTTTTACCAACTATTCATAGATTTGAGGATTTCATTGGACTCATAGATAATCTATTATAAATATATTAAACCCCAGGAAAACCAGCAGAATTCAAAATCAGAGTTCATTGCTATTCAGTAGACAAAGTTAACAAATGTGTAAATTTTTTCCCCTTTTTCCTTGGAAATTGCTTAGAAAATGGTGGGATCAAAAGGTCAAACTCTGCGACGTCTATCCCATTTCAATCAGGCGAAAAAGCAGGTAAAGATGAGATGAGTTTTGTTGATGAACACTATAATAGAAGTCCCAAAGGGAATTCATTGCAAATCATAGCTGGGCAGTCAACATTCTATCAGCCAAGTGAAGGAGTGTCAACACCTTATCAAGAAGAGAACCCACAAGGTAAATAATAAATACCAGGATTTATAGTCTATTTAATTCATTATTTATTTTGATTAATTAAAAAATATTTTCTTGGAACAACCTCTGGGTTGATCTGGGTTGATGTAAGTCAGGGCTGGCTGACCCACAGAGGGGAATGGAATTTACTGTATTTGCAGAAAAAAATCCTCAAGCTAAGAGCTAGAGAGAGACCAAACAAACTCTACTCACTCAATGCATGTACAGAATTCAGACAAGTACAGTCACTGTAATAAAATAAGAAGAGATAGCTAGCTAAAAACTAGTGTGAGCTGCATCAGTGTTTCTAATGAAACAGTAATGATAAAAAGGTAAATTATGCACCGTGAAAAGACAAAAAAAGTTACTGACAGTTTGGATGCAAGTCCTTCATTGGAGTAAAAGAGAAAGATGTGGTGTAATAAAATAAATGAATAGGACATAGCAGTGGCATTTTCACAGAGCAGCTCTTCATCCACTGTAATTCCAATATGAAATTAGGAGTTGATTTTTGTAGAGGGAGGAAAACCCTTGTAGCACAGGAGAGAACCAACAAACAACTTTACTCACATGTCACCGAGTCTGGGGGGACTCGAACCCGGGTAGCTTGATGAAAGGCGAGCACTCTCACCGCTACGCCGCCGATGTTACCCATAGCAATCCTTGATTCCCAGAATGTGTTATTAGTAAGAGTGGCCAGCAAATTATCAATGATGGTGAGGGGTGGGAAAGCTGTCAGAAGTGACCGCTGTGTATAAAAGGATAGTTATTGGTCTAAAAGGAACTCAGAAATTCGGCAAGTTCTACTCTATGGAAGAACCAAAATTCTTAGGGAGAAGGTTGTGACCCCTTACCTGAATTGACCCTTGTATAAAATATACATCATCATTTCCAACTTATGCTTTTTACTTTTTTGCAGGAAGTGGTGGGTTTAATATGCATTCCAAAAATATATCTTCAGAGAATAAATACAATGACATTGATTCTAGTGGAAGTGGAACTCATGGAATTGAAATGAGGGCTGCATATAGTGCAAGCAGTGCACTAGACAGCAATCGAATTCCTAGTTGTTTTAATTCCAAAGAACCTGTAACAAGATCTAGTGGCCTCGATCAACACAAAGTTACGAGTGTGTCTCAAAATGATATTGACATGAGGGATCATGAACTCAGCGCAGGTTTGACTCATGAAGAAGATGTTAGTGAACAAATTATAGCATCTGGACTTGAGATAGGTTCCATGGTAGAGGTACCAATAATGGAAAACAAAGGTACTCAATATGGGGTCATCAGATGGATTGGACAGTTGCCTGAACTTCCTGGAAAAACTGTTGCTGGTCTGGAACTTGTAAGCATATTAACCTTATAAAATACCTTGAATTTATATTATAAATAGTTTTCTTTATGAATCGTTTTTTGTCAGGCTGTATCTCTGATGAAGTTTCTTGATTGAATTTGAAATTTCAATCTTAGTTTCTCCACGTGGGAAGAAAGAGTTGACTCATTTAAAATCCAAGGCAGTACTAGTTCAGGATCTTGAAAAGTTAGAGGCTCAGGCTAAATTTAAGTTAATTTTAAACTAGAATAATGTCCTTGGAATTACTAAAGATTTGGACATGACCCCCGGCCCACACCCCCTTAGACCTGTCTTACACTGTTCATGAAAATATGTGAAACCTCATTAATTTACTTCTTATGAAGTACATAGTGGTTATGAAACAAGACCTCGCTAGACTTGAGCAATAAGCCCTCAGGATGTGCCATAAGGCTGTAGTTTTGTATGTTCAGTATATAGTAATAGTATTTTAATGTGACCAACACAGCTCTTCATGTTGGGGCTTTTTAACTTCTGTCTTAAATGCCAAATCTGTATTTCAATGAAAGTGCATGTACAGTCAACTCTTGTTACAGCGGACACCTTTGGGACCGTCACTTCATGTCCGTAATAGTGAGTGTCCGTGATAGCAAGAGTTTTTTACGGTCATTTCTTTGTCAGTATTTTTATCAGGGATTTTTCTCCTGTCCATTATATCAAAGTGTCCGTAATATCGGGGTGTCCGCAAGGCGAGAGTTGACTGTATTTATAGGTGTTGGTGCACGCAACTTTTTTGCTATCCCACAATGAATTGCATACCGTTTGGAGGCATGAATTCTTGATTCTTGTATTAAAGGCAAAAACCCACACAGAAAGACTGTATTTGCATGTAGCATAATCATAACAAAATGGTTATGAATTTCACTAAACCGTTATGGTTGCTTTTTTCTTAATGACAATTTTAGGAGACAGAACAAGCAGCCTGTTCAGATGGGATGTTTGGAGGAAAAAGGTATTTCACTTGTCCATCAGGAAGAGCTTTCTTTGTAAACTTGCAGCATTGCCGGAAAGATTCAAGATTCCAACTGGATTCTCCTGGAGCAGCTAAATACTCTGGAAAAGGTTAAAAAAGCTTTGTTTATGTTGATTATATTTAAGGAATATAAAATGCACACACTTCTCTTTATACATACTGTGATATAAATGTAAACACGCTGGGAGCTGTAGAGAACGAGACAAAAAAGCTCAGGAACATGAGGTGTAGCTTTGTGTTTCTCTTGCTTTTTGAGTGCTCTACAGCTTTCAGAGTATTTATAATACATGATACAGAGACATTAGCAGCCATTTTATATTGCTTTTATAATTTTTTTTTTGAACGTTTGTGTGTGTGCATGTGTCTGTCCTCTATAAATATATGATAGCCAGCCATTCAGAATGCAAGTTGCAAGGGCGGATCCAGCTAAAATTATCCTGTCTGATTCAACAGGTTGTTTAGAGTGGTTTCGTATGATTGTAAAATCCTCATAATTATATACATTAGTCTCTTTACAATTGCAGAATGTAATGAATGAATATTCTCTATACTACATAGCATAGCATTAATAAATCCTTGAACCAATCATGCAGTAGGAAATTACTGCTAATCCAATTAGAATTGCTCTTACATTGGCATAACATGTTTTATCATGAGTCTATTACAGTCACGAACTCTGCTCTATGCTCCTATACACTTTAGTCTTGTTCATTGAATAGAAAAATAGATAAAAAAGAATGGGAGTAGGCATGGAGGAAGAAAAAAATTGGAAAGACAAAAAAAAAAGTGATAATATAATGATAGAGAATGGAAGGAAAGAAAGAGAAGGAAAAAAAACAGGGAAAAACAATGGGAAAAAAACAGTAAAAGCTATTTATCTGAAAATTAATTAACCTTGTCTTTTATCCAGCTTTTGGTAGCATTGAGTCTCCAGTCGTAACTGGCATAGTACCACCGCCTACCAGTTTGACCAGGCAGAACCAAGGGAGAATGAAAGGCATCCAGGGACACCACAACTCATGTTACTTGGATGCTACACTCTACAGCATGTTCTCTTTTTCCACTGTATTTGATAGCCTGTTACACAGAGAGAAAAATAGGGAGGATCTTGAACAGTATGATGCAGTTCAGCGAGTACTCAAAGAATACATAGTAAACCCTCTTAGAAAGTAAGTAAATTGCCTTGTTTTACAAGGGTAACTCTAAAACCTCAGTGTTGTCTTTGTCCCATGATCAAATTGGAATAGGCCCTTTGCAGTTAATGGTCACGTGTCTGTACTGGACTGCAAAATTTTTGTTTTTATATTAAATTGGTGATTCATTCCATTCATTCCATTCAGTGCACATTCCAGTGTGTTACGAAATGTAGTTTTATTACGATCTCTCGAAACAGGTTGTAGAAAGTTTGTTTGCAGTCCAGTAAATTTCACCCTTGGGAATCAAAATTTTCATACATTTTCTCTCAGTGAATTAATCAGCACGTGATTGCTTAGCTGTAAAGGGCCTATTTAGGGCAGGAGAACCCAGAGAAAAAGCCTTGAACCACAGGAGAGAACCAACTTAAAAACTCCTCAAAAATAAAACCAAGTCCAGGAATCAAACCTAGGCTGCATTGATGAGAGACATGTGCTCTCACTGCTAAAGGGATCAACTGTACGTCCCAGTAAGATACATCATTTCACTGATGACCTTCATATAGTAGCCTTTTATCACCAACTCCATTGTAATTTTCTTCTAGTGGTGGTTTTGTGAGAGCTGACTTTGTCCTAAAGTTAAGAAGTCTTCTTGATGAACTGGGTTCAACATCAGGACTCATGAATGAAGAGAAAGGTAAACACTGTTCTTTTAAGAAATCCCATGCCTCTACCCTGATGTAAAACTCAGGTTTGCAATACAGCTCTTCAGCTTCATTGGGAGAAATGTTTCCACAGTTCAGACTTGCACCAGTGCCATATCAAGGACAGATCCAGGGGGGGGGAGAGTGTCCAAAACCTACACTCATTTCTGACTTCATACACACTATACCAGTCGTCGTTTTTGATTTCTTTATCTTGTTTTGTCTAGATCCTGAAGAATTCCTCAACACTCTGTTGCACCAAGTGCTTAAAAGTGACGCTTTGCTTAAACTGAAGTATGTTTTAATTAATATTATTCGTATAGCATTGGGATGGGCCAAAACAGTTATTCCTGAAGGGAAAATTGTCTACAGCAGTTCAGAAATGTCTGTACCCCAAGCTCCCATGGTTGTCAAATATTGGACATATAGGAGAATGGGGTCAAAATCTGTTTTTGTCCTTTCTCTGTGGAATTTCCAAAGCCAGCCTCGACTAATTAAACTAAAGAGACAATTGGATTTTTTCTCAAAATACACAATTTAGACATGACTTGAATTGAAGGATGGTGTGTTTGCCTACAACTATCGTATACGATAGTTGTAGGCAAATATCGTACCGTGTAAACTGGCCTTAATAGAGGTTAATTTAGTCTGAAACCAGGATCAGAGAGAGAACAAGCATGAGGACACACATCACTCCCACACCACTTGACATTAAGATTTAATGGTCACCATCTCATCACGCGTACTATGCCATGTTTGCTAATTTCAGAACCCCAAATAACAGAATTGAAGAAACAAACTATTATCAGATCATAACAGAAAAAGATGACACTAAAAAAAGTCAGCCAGTTCAAAAACTTCTTGAACAATCTTTCCTTTTCTCTGATCTCAAATTAGCTGAGGTAAGATTTGCTTAGTTAGGCTTTGCTTATGTAGTGTTTACCAATCTTGGCCAAACCTCTTTGATCCACTTCACCTGGCTGTCTTGAAATGCCTCTAAGTGGTCCCTAAATTTATGGTTGGCAAGAGGTTGGTAAATGTAACAGAAAGGTCAGCCAATCCCTTCCTTATGCATGAAGTGCAGAGTACTCAAAATTAAGCCTTATTATTCAATATAAACATGTACCTATAATAATTGATAAATAAAAAACTAAAATTAATAAAGCAATTATTAAAACGTTTGGTTTTTTGTCAGGTACCTTCCTGTCTGATACTCCAGATGCCAAGGTTTGGTAAAAGATACAAAATGTATGACTTTATTCTACCAAACTTGAAGCTAGACATCACTCATATTCTTGAAAATGGTAAGACAAGATACATGATACGGTGAATTAAGCACTATATAAATATACTGTACCAATGTATCGAAGATAATAGTGTATAATGCAACCCTAAAATGGCCATTGGTAGATGATTGATAGCATGACAATATGTTACCAAATGAGTATGCTGTCTGCAGATAACTAATCGTTTACCATTACCAATAGCATTTTTAACGGTTACTAAAAATAGATATTGCAAAGCCTTGTGGGATCGAAATGCGGACAAACATTGTGAATAATGGCTCGATTTCATGGAAAAGAAGAATATCAGTCGAAAAACCATAGTTTTTACATGAATTGGAAACAACAAGACTACAAAACATTGTTGCAGCATGTGCCTATGTTCGCTTGGCTTGGCTTATCCGCATTTCAATCCCATGATGCAGAATTGTGATGTCATTTGTGGAAAACGCTATTTGCTTGGACAACACCAGTCACACAGCACCACACTGAATCATCTGTATCGTCACAATATTATCATCAATTTCATACCATGTGTCATTCTCTTGAGTATTCTTTCTTCATTTTGTTTACAAGTGAAATGTGAGAAGATATGTTAATATGAATGAGACTCAAGCAAAGAAACGAAATGAATGGGAATGGCTCATAGTTTTGTATTAAGGAATATAAAACGGCACACATGTCTATATACTGTGATACATACATGAACTTTATTAACGTCAAACTTCTAGCATGCCACAAGTAGCACACTAATCCGGGACACTTAATAAATATGATGGAAGCTGTAGAGCAAGAGAGAAGTCGTAGAGAAACACGAGGCGTAGCCAAGTGTTTCTTTGACTTCTCAAGTGCTCTACAGCTCCCATCGTGTTTATATCACAGTATATAGACACAAGCGGACATTTTATATTGCTTTATAAAACATTTTTGAATGATATTGCGCGAGCGTGTCTCTGTCCTCTGATATAAACAAGGTAGCCAGCCAATCAGTGTGCGCGTTATATCTCAAATATTTTATGGATAGTTATGTAATGCATGATTGTGAAATGTGCTTTCATCGACACAGTCATGTGGCATGTGGTACTAGGTAATTGAAGGAGACTTTTACACATGCAACATTTTTCTAATTACCTTGAATACTAAACATTGTTTTACTAATTCTACCTCAGTTCCTCGCGAGTGTTCAGTGTGTGGAGCAGTGTCCACCTACGAATGTAAAGATTGCTATCCTGCAAAAGAGTTATCAAACTTAAGCTACTGTGATGAATGTGTTAAAAAGTTCCATAACAAGCGAGAACGTATTGGCCACAAACCCAGACCCCTTCCTGTGCCAAGGGGGTTCAGTCAACGTCCATGTGAACCAGGACACCTTCCAATTGAAACCATGGATCTCTTTGCTGTGGTCTGCATAGCAACTAGTCACTACGTAGCTTTCGTCAAGTGCGGCACCGGTGATGATTCAGAGTGGTGTTTCTTTGACAGTATGGCTGACAGAAAAGGTAACTCAAGACAAGAAAAAATACTGTAAAGTCTGCCTGAAATCAATGATAGCTTGAATGAATTTTACAATTTAACAGCTCTACTCTAGGTGATCAAATATAGTGATGGAGTGTTTGAGTGAAAAGTGTCCCCAATTAGTGTGAGATCGCTAGAACGACTAGACATTTTAAGAAATATATGTCATCTAGTTTTATCTGAATCTCCTATCAATGAGAAATTTGGCTAGCAAAAACTATGAAGACTGCCTACACTGTAACTCCCAAATTCTAAATCCTAAGTGAGTTATATTTTATTGTTTACAGGAGAGACAAATGGGTACAACATCCCAGTTGTGACACCTTGCCCAGAGGCAAAAGAATGGCTTTCCAAAAAGGATGAAGACATTGTCAGAGCAAGTGAGCAAGGACAGCTGCCTCCAAACATGAAACGATTGTTTGGTGATGCTTACATGTGTCTATATCAAAATCTAGAAATGACAATGTACAAATGAATCTCAAGTCAGAGTCATTACACACTGATTGAGACGACAGTTTCAACATGGAAATCAGTAATACACTGCAGGCGAACAGAGTATGCAACTAACAATTTGCTTGTTTGATGGCAGCGATGTTGTCTTGATCAGCACATAGCAATGAAAAATTACGGTGATAGTATCGAGTGATGTGCTTCTTTACAAAGCCGAGTGATTTTACTTAACACATGAAAATATTAATCAGAAAAACATGAAAATATAGTCCGGGGGGGAGGGGTACTCTTGCCTGCTTAGGGTAGGGATGTGCCGCTGAGCCCTTTGAACCCTGACCCTATTCCAGAGTAAAAATTGCTGAAATTCATATCCTGTTCCAGAGCAAGATCGCTGAAAACCCTGTTCCAGAGAGGAGAGAGCGTGATTTCATATACCCTGTTCCATAGTAGAAACGCTGAAAACCATACCCTGTTTGGCGGCACATACCCATGTAGTGAATATAGGGGAGTACCCCCCCCCCGGAATGTAGTAAGCTAATTCTATTGTTTTCTTGTGTCTTACTTTGACTGTTACTCACTAATCATACCACTTTGTTTCACGGATTAAATAAAATCACTCTAGTAACTTCAAGGAACAATTATATAAAGGCAAAAACCAAAGCTTGTTGCCAGTTGCTTGTACAAGATAGCACAAAAATAATTGCTGTAGTGGGACAAAAAACATTTGTGCTTAGGGATTTAAAAAATTATATACATTGATGGAATTAGCTGAAAATACCATCACAATATCGAAGAAGTAGAAATTACTTACCAATAATTATACAAGATTTTTTGTTTTTGGCTGGCATGGCATAAACTACACAAACTTTCTCCAGGGACATCAGGAAATGCAGATCCTTTAATTTAGAGCTATTGTGAACAACCCACATGGTACAGTAAGGTATCAGTAAGTGGTCAGTCCAATACTTACCACATTTTCCCATTACGTTAGCAACTACTAACCAACACCTTACCATTATGCCACTGGCGAAAGGAAGTAAACTAGTAAACTCTTGACTAGGATGTGGATCAGCTGAGTGATTGCATGTGGTAACTCGGTGGTTTTTTTGACCAAAAGTCATTTCGAATATATCACAGACGTTTATCAGTTTACAGTATTGGTATCTGAACTATTTTTACTTCTTAACAAACAACCATTTACCTACATCTTACCATACAGTGTGGGTTGTTCACAATCATAGCTGCCTAAAAGACTCAGTAGGCTTTACTTGCAGAGGTGTTATCATAGAAACATCACTTGGACAATAAAATTACATTTGAAATCAAGTAATAAGTTTCCTTATCAATTGTAAATAACATATTGGTTGCTTTCTGTACATGTCTTACTTGTACATCTGATATAATTATAAAAATAATAATCACACATTAACAGGAAGATATATATTAGAAGAATTATATATTAAAAGGTAGATATAAAATCTACCTCAAAAATGTAAGTTTTTTTCTAGTTTTCTGTTTGGCTAGGAAGGAGTAATACAAGTCTATATGTGAAATAGTAATTATTCATAATTGGGTTTGGAATAATTAGTTAAATAAGTTAAAGTTGATTTGAATTATTTTGTAGCTGAAATTAAGTTTGGAACTTTTTGTCTCTTACGAAGCCTTTCTATAGCAACACCCCATTTAATTTAATTTATACTTATTAAAGTGGCTAAAAATAACTAGTCTCAGTCATATATATGCTTTGGTTAATATGTAAGTGAATTTGATTCTACCAGGACAATCCTGCCACACACTTGACATTCTAATAATGACTCTACACCTATTGGCTTAGTGGTTCAAAGCTGATTGCAAGGTAATACTAATGATATATAATTGTAATATTAAAGACTTCCAATACTTAAATTACTATAATAGTTTGACGTTGTCAGGTCTTAAGAAAATAGTAACGGTTCTTGATTCACATGGGCTTTAAATCCTTTGCTTACTCCTGCAATTATGATTACCACACTTGATCCTAATTGTGTAGAACTTTCCAGAAAATGTCCATACCCCATGATGGAGTGAATTTGTAAAAGGACCCCCCCTCCTTCATCCCCAGGAACTTCCAATTTTCTTCCATACAAACAATCCCCTCCACAACTTCCAATTTACTCTGTGGGCAGGCTAGGCATGGATATATTCTGGACCTACACAGTAAGAGAAATACTTAAACATCAATAAAAATAACAAGTATTGAAAAAGTTCTGTATTGAATTCACTAGCCCATTTTTTTTAAAGAAAATGCTTTAATGTAGTTCCGCAGTGCAAAAAGAGATGTCTGAAAAATACCTACGTCACACACTCAAAATAAAATGAAAATTATACCGAACTTCAACCTGCCTGCTGACACCCAAGACCCTGCAAAATCATCTCATCCTCTCCCTTCCATGAGCTTGTACATTGTAAACATTAAAACACTATCGAAGGTACCCACAATTCTGGCCTGACCTTGTCATAAAGTGTGTGCTCAAGTCGTACAATAGTTCAAGCGTCACTTGACAAATAATAAACAAAAGAATCAAAAAGTAAAAATTTATTTTCTAGATCTTTCCTTTGAAAATAATAATAAAAGGGTAAAATCGATAAAAATATAAATACAATATTCAATAAATAACCATACAGTCAGAACATTACTTCACTATCTCATGATTGTATACCTTGTAGTTCTAGAAAATAAATCTAAAATTTGTAAGGTTCATTCTTTGTTTAGCTGAGGTGTTTCTCCATCTGCATCAAGAAAGGAAAACAATGTTCAAAAGTAAACTTTTTATTTGTCAAGAATATTTTTTGGTCATTTGTTCAGAATTTTGTAAGGTGAAGTAACGTTTGTGTGTGTGTGTGGGGTGGGGTGGGGGGGGGGGGACCAGGTGGCCCAAAATAAGCGGAGCAGTAAAAGGAGGAACCAGTGTTTGAACTACGCTTACCTGAATTAACTATCGTTGTGTTGGCTCCTCTCTCTAGAAGGAAGTGTTGGAAATTCATCTGTAAATCAAAAGAATCTCTTTCAAATAATTTATATTATATTAAACAATATTATTATTCCTATCCAAAATAACAGTTATTGTAGTTTGTTTTTTATTTGCACAAATTTGCGTAAATTGTATCATATCAACGTTGGATGCAGCAGTTATAGTGCGTCAATGCACTATCAATACTACATCTATCTAGCTACATCAATGTGTTTGGTGTACAAATATACCTGATCATTCGTGCAGGCAATATGTAGAGCAGTATTACCAACCAGGTCTTGCTGGTCAATCTAAAGGAAGATAATAAATTTATTCCCATTTGAATGTAGTTGAAACATGAAGCAATAAGCTTATTGAATTTACTGACTGCAGTGTTCACATATTATAGGAGAAAATGAGGACATACACGCGCACGTCTCTCTCTCTGTGCAATGCGTCATAGCCCTCCACTCCTGAGCTTTAAGATCGCGAGCTAAAAGCGCGCATAAGACATCGCAACAGAATAAGACTAAAAAGAGGTCGTACATTGTGTGAACACTAGCAACGTACAGCTTCTCTCTCGTTTCTGTGATCGCAGCGATATGGCGCACATTGCTCAACAAGCGATTAGACCCCTCCCGTTGCATGTAGCGTCGTAGCGTGAGTAAGTGCTTTAACGCCAGGCGTCGTGCTGCTTCTCCTCACACTTCTCTCGTGTTCTGCCCAACCCCCGCACGCTTCATAGATGCACACAGTACACTTAATAGTGTTCTATTTCTTCAATGGAAATCCCACCGTAACTTAGTACGTTGAGTAAAACTGTGCTGGAAATGCTACAGAAGTGAAATCGAGATCTACTTTATAAATAGTAATGTACTTTCTATTTGCACAAAAAGATTTCTTTGTAAGAACGCGTCTGTAATGCTGCAAAAAATAATCTCTGTAAAACAAATCTGACTTTTCCGTGCACCGTTGGCAAGAACCACTCCGCTTTCCTTAAATAATATCTGTTATGGTGGAATATGATCAAAATCATACTTTGGTTGCAGGAAACGTTGTTACAAACGACATAACTCATACCAGCAAAATTAAAGTGCGCGCAAGCGTTGCACCGCGTGTCAAATATACTTACATTTGCTTCATGTTCGATCAAACTCCTGGCAGCGTCAACACTACCGTATTCGGCTGCACCATGTAACGGAACACCCTGTAAATAAAACAGTCACTTTGGAGTCAGGTTTTCAAGTCAATTCTCGACATTTACGCGCACTAACAGGGACTCTAAATCGCTTCCGTTTCTTTTTTTACAGGTTGAGCCCCGGGCACACGGTTCAATAGACTTGCTCCAAGTCGACCACTCTGAGCGTGCATTAAGTGCGCTGGCTGCGAGCGAAGTGAGCGTAATAGGACGTTTGCATGATGGCGTCACTGACCTCTACTACCGGACTCCTTTGCACACTTTCTTTTATTCAGTTAATTAGCACCAATTGTCTTACTATTCTCATAGGGAAATACAAATTTGAATAAGAAAGAAAATTCGCGAAGCATTATGGTAGTGGGAGTCAAATGACGCCATCATGCAAACGTCCTATTGCACCTTGTCTCCACCTCTGTTACTGTAGCGTTCAACGTTGCAAAATTAGAATCGAGGTCTTCCTTTGTAACGTTGAGCGCAACTTCTTTATCGTGTGTGCACGTAATCTGCGTGATCTCCTCGATCTTCTCAGGCAATTAAAGGTGACATTGCCATTTACCGCTGGCCAGATTTGGGTAGCGCTCCTTTATTCATAGTCTTGTTGCAAAAAAAATTGAAGTAATTTTGAATTTAAAATTCTGTGGCCAGCAATCCTGCAAGCACAAGATATGCACCGTATTTTCGAGTTTTTATTGACCTTAAAACAATGCCCAAACTATCTAACGAAAAATAAAAGAAGAGCAGTAAGGCGCAACGCGTTCAAGCTTTACCACCAGTCTCACGAGCACTGATGTATCTAGACATTCAAAGATAGCCTGCTAGTCGTAGCAGATTAAAGTGATTCTTGACTTACATGCAGAATTTCGTCCAGAGCGTTTGGGTTTAGTTGTCCCTTGGTTAGCAAATACTCCACAACCTTGAATAAAACAAGCCGAATATATTAGATAGATAAGTCTTAGAGAAATTCCCTGTGAAGCAACCCTGTAAAAAGAGCGTTCTCGTTGGACAGACAGAAATCTGCGCAATAGACCCCTTCACAGTTCCCTGCGCCATCTTGAACGGTGAGCTTGCAATGATGGAGACCTTTTTTAACACCTTGGGCAATTATTCACATGTCTCTATCATTGAAAGCTCAACGTTCGTCTCGCTTCGATGCAAAGGCTCGGCTACTATTAAAGATGGCGCAGGGAACTGTGAAAGGGATTTTTGAATTCTGATTGTTTCATCGGGAATCAAAGCTGGATAATCATAGCGCACTCAATTTTTGGACTTGGTAACACATGTGAGTAGAGTTTGTTGGCTCCCTCCCTTGATTAGAGGGAGTATTATCGTTTCTCTAGTTTTTCTCCTGTCACATTTCCTATCTGATCTGTGAGTTAGATATGCTCTGAGTCTGATCAGCCCAGAGTTATTTTCAGGTTTGACAAAATAGACCTTATTCGTCTTGGTGCAGTGTTTTCCCATGTCAGAACACGTGTCATTCCCTAGAGTATCTTTTCTTTGTTTAGCAGTTGCACTTGAGAAGACACATGAATATGGAAAACACTCAAACAAAGAATCTTATTCTCTATGAAATGACAGGTGGTCGAATAAGGCGATCTATGATGCGTGGTGCATGTCACATGACATAGACTATCAGCAGAATTATATATATGGCAAACTGACGTTACTGCACTGCTCTGAGCCAATCAAAACAAGCTCGGAAACACGAAACAACCAATCAAAATCCTTGAAAACCAAATGACATTTTCTTGTCCTTACTTTGGAAGCGTTTCTTTCTGCTGCGAGGTGAAGTATTGTCTTGTTGTCTTGTAATCTCGTCAGACAAATGTGCTTTTCTTCGTGCAAATTCTTCACCTAAAAGCAAAAATAGATCAATTCCAAATTTAATAGCCCTAAATTTCTTTTGGTGCAATTTTTACCCTTTACGGACCACGTGTCATTCCCTAGAGTATTATTTTTTGTTTAATGGTTGTGCAAGAGAAGGCACAAGAAAATGGATACAACTTAAAAAGAGAAGCTTATTCTCTAGGGAATGATACCTGGTCTGAAATGGGTAACCATTGCACCAAGACGAGTGAATGAGGTCTCTGACAGACTGTTGTCATGTCTCCTGTCATGGCTGTCATCAAGTGATGGCGCAAAGCCTATATTTGTTAGCATATTTGATCAGAAATATGCAAACATCCTTGTAAGTCTTTGAGCATAAGAAGCAGGGTAATTAATTTCGGAGACAAGAGATAACAGGCGAAACAGTTTTTGAGATATCAATAGACCTAATCCAATGTTTTCCGATTTCAGACCATGTGTCATTCCCTATAGTACCATTTCTTTGTTTAATCGTTGCACATGAGAAGACACATGAATATGGATACAACTGAAACAAAGAATCTTATTCTCAAGGTTATAACACGTGGTCTGAAATGGGAAAACATTACATGGATTTGGTCCATTATAACTTGAAAAAATAATTTTGGGGTAAAAAATTTAAATAAGCAAAAATGAAAAAAGATTTTTAAAACTAGCACAAGATATATTTCAATTCAAATTTTTTTGAATGTCAAGGATTGGTTTTTCTGTGTTACCGCTTGGGAAGTCTGGGAACGAGTAAGGCATCAAAAGGCTGAAGGTACCCACTGCATCGCTTTTCCATTTACGTCTTGAAATTTTCTCATCCCACATGGCATTTCCTAGTTGTAGAAGTGTCTTTATTACTGGCTGTAATCGAGGTCTTGGCTTAGAGTTCGTCAAGCAGTTTCTAAACCTTCCAAGTCCTCCAGAATTCTTGTTCGCAACGTGCAGATCGTTAGCCGCTGAGAGTGCAAATGAGCTCAAGCAACTTGCCTCCAAGAACAAAAACCTTTATCTCATTGAGCTGGATGTCGATGATTATGAAGCCATCAAGAAGGTGGCCTCTGAGGTTGGCGAAAAATTACAAGGCGAGGGGTTGAATTTGCTACTTAACAACGCTGCGATCATGAGTCGTGAAGTGATCGGAGAAATTACACCAGAAGCGATGATGCGAGTCTACAAAACCAATACAGTCTCTCCCATCATAGTGATTCAGGGTCTTCTTCCTTTCCTCAAGACCGCAGCTCAGGATCCTGAAGATCGTAGCTTACCTAAAGCAGCAATCATCAACGTGGGTGCTGGCTACGCATCAAGTACCTTTCGTCGTACCCGAGTCCCTTATCCCTACACTGCAAGCAAATCGGCATTAAGTTGCGTGACCAGACTGATGGATGTTGATTTAAAAAGCTTTGGTATCGGCGTGTTCGCTTGTGATCCTGGTTGGGTAGCCACGGACATGGGATCGGAGGAGCCCGTTGGAAAGCCGCCATTAACACCCGAGCAATCCATCTCTGGGTTGATGAAAACCTTTGGGTCTTTGGATGAAAAGCTCACTGAGAAGGGAGCTATAAGATATGATGGACAAATAGTCCCCTGGTAGAATGATGGCAAACTATGACCAGACTCACATGGGCCACTAAAAACGTGTTCTCATAAAAATAGCTTGAATCTTAAATGTAAAAAATGTTGGATGACACTATCCCCCCGGGACACTATCCTACAAACTGGCACATTATGTAGGGAAAAAGGTACTGCCGCTCAAAAGTACGATATAGGGTCTGGATTTATTCGAATAATAAAGTTTTTACAGTCTGGGGTCTGTGAATCCTTTGTCTATTCAAGACAATTATGAATTACAAATTTTAAAATAAAACTGATCGAGTCACGCATTCTACTTGAGTAATCTTTTGTATCTTGATGGGTTGGTTAGATGAAAACAAACTAGTCTTCAGTTTCCATTATCATGAATGAATTTCTCAAAAACATCCAAAATTTAAGAGAGCAGAAGGTAAGATGCCTCGTCTGTTGACACAGAGCCATCGCAAATAATTTTTCTGTACTTATACAGTGAACCAGACGCTAAATCGGCGTCCATAATTGACCTTAAAAATGCAACGCTCACTGAGCTGCAACAATCGTGTGACACCTTAACTGAGTTCAATGTTACGTAACTGAAGCTAACAACTCACATCGTCCATCTCACGATTGGTTTTGTTTTGGCTTCTGAGTGACTCAAACTAAGCACGAGGCAGGAGAACCTCTCCAAGAACCTTTCAAGAACAGTGTCGACCAAGATTCATACTAGGGACAGAAAAAACCTTCCTGCAGACGTTAAATTAAAGTTCAACAGGAGATAAAAGCCTATTGTTGACTGCCTGAGTTGATTACTAAATGGCGCTTACAAGTTGTAGAAGTATATTCATCACTGGCTGTAATCGAGGTCTTGGGTTAGAGTTCGTCAAGCAGTTCCTCAATCTTCCATGTCCTCCAGAGTTCTTGTTCGCAACGTGTAGATCCTTAGCACCCAGGAGTACAAATGAGCTCAAGCAACTTGCCTCTCAAAACAAAAACCTTCACCTCATTCAACTCGATGTCGATAATCACGAAGCCATCAAAAGGGCGGTTTCTGAAGTAGGCGAAAAACTACAAGGAAGAGGTCTTGACATTCTGTTCAATAATGCTGGTACGATTGACCGAGCGACACTGGCAAACATCAAAGCTGAATCAATAAGCCAACTTTACAAAACAAATGTGGTGGGGCCACTAATGCTGACACAGGCTTTCCTGCCATTCTTAAAGAAAGCAGCCGCTGATCCCAATAAGGAATCAAGCAACGCACTTGTCTTGAATATGTCTTCCATTCTTGGCTCCATCGAAAAGAATACGACTGGAGGACTGTATTCTTACCGAGCAAGTAAAGCAGCTTTGAATTCAATTAACAGGTCACTGAGCGTGGATCTGAAGCCTTTTGGGATAGTGTCTGTTGTTCTTCATCCTGGCTGGGCACGGACTGAAATGGGTGGGCCGGCCGCAACTGTTAGTATATCCGATAGTGTTTCTGGAATGATGAAGGTTATTGGATCGTTGGACGAATCAAAGAGTGGCATGTTTATAGATTACAAAGGAAACACTCTTCCGTGGTAAAAAAAAACCTGGATTTTTTGTGTTTTCGTCATTCCAAGATTTACTATAGTTAGCCCATCGATCGTTGGTCAACTTAGGCAACTAACCAATAAATAATGTTGAGAATACATAGAGCAATATGAGTGCTTTTCCATAGGGTCCTAAAAAAACGGCCCGGTTTTAGAGCATGAAACCGGGGGTGCTTACCATTTAAACTAATCCATCCGTTTGTTACTGGTAAGAAAAGGGCGGGAAACCTTAACTTTGGAACAAATGGTACACGCGTCTACCGGAAGAACCAAAAAGAGGTAGAAAAGTGAAATCAATCGGAAGGTCGAGTTTTCAAGAACTTTCTGCGATCGGAATGACACACTTCATTTGTTTTTCCAACCGGAATTTCCGGTTTTTCCGGCTAAATGGTAAGCACCGGCCCGGGTCAAAAATGATAAGGTTACAGAAGGGTATAAATTTATGCGAGAACGAAAAGACGGGGCCGATGGAAGATATTCTAATTTCATGTACTCCATTAGATACCAAAAATATTCCAAAGCCAAATTTACCTATCACATGGAAACTTCTTCCCTATCGTTGACAAGATATTGTTTTCACTTACACAGTATAATAACGACAGTGTCATGCATACATACACCGTCCTGATATTCCATCGCAGTTATTGCCCCTCTTGAGCATATAGTTGCACGAATAAACGAAAATCGTTCATTCAACATTAAAGTACCCATCTACAATCCGCGCTCTTTTAGCGCTTGCACTATCGCGTTATGATGCTTAGTTTACGTCAATGGTGAAAACAAGTTACTTCATTTTTCGATATCAATTATTGTCACTGTGATTTTGTCTTGATGAAATATTAGATAAATACATTTTTACAAAAACTAAGATTAGTGTCGTGGATATGCAAAAAGTTCACCTCGGCACGTGATAAGGGCCTGACGTAATATCTTAGGTGCCTCGCAAGGGAGTTATTGTATGGACTACTGGAAAGCATTTTTGAAACGGTTATATTCTAGAAACAATCCAAAGTTACATCGGGCGGAAACCCAGACGTACTAAATCTTCCCGCTACGATAACAAGATGATAAGTTCATTGTATAGCACAGTTATACCTTATTTGAACTTCAATGATTGATCAGTATTCTCGATTGAACGCGTTATGAATGAGATTAAACAGTCCACGGGTGCAGAGGGTCATGTGGGCTACAGCCTTAACACTTTTTTAGTCTGTCTGTTCTCCATGATACTAACATGAGTTTCAGGACAGAGAGGAGGGGGGTGGGGTGGATACAATCTCGTACCTAGGGTCCTCCAGCGCCTTTTTTCTTTGTCGTTCGCGTCAGTCCAATGACCCAAAAGACTGAAGACTCTGGACTCGAGATTGGATAGTGATTTGAACCTTACTTGTTTCAAGGTCCCTTTTAAATTATCATTATCTATGATACTAACCACATCAATGTCATCTACTTTAACAGCTTCCCACAAGTCCCAATAATCATCTTCTGTCGCTAGGTCAGGTTGGTTTTCCTGGTGATAGAATAGAACACAAAACGTGACTCAAAATATCGTCAAAGGACTATTAGCAAAATAATATGAACTAAGAGAAGGAATCCCCGCGCCCCATCATGAGCACTCTTTGATGCTATTTTAGAACCATTGATGCTTTTTTTAGAATCAATCTTTTGATCGTTTGTTTTTGCGCACGCGCATACTGCACACGCTCTACCGTGTTTGCTCATGTTTCCATGTATTCTTCAAGAAAACGTGAGCAAACAGCGTAGAGCGCGCGCACTACAAAAACAAACGATGGCAAATGTGATTCTAAAAATAGCATCAAATAGTGCTTATAAGCATGAATACCAGAGATTCCTTCTCCTAGTTCATTTTCTCTTGCTATTAGCCATTCCGAGGTTGAGCAAAACACTGGGTCGAGTTGGTATCGCAGTGTATTTTGGGGCTGTTTTAGGAGACGAACTAGACGCCATCTACAAAATCTACGACGGCGACGTCAAACGGAAGTGTAAACAATTTCTCTTTGGGGTTCTGTTCATTGGAGATTTCATTCAAAACATTGTCAGTAAAGTCGACTCATCCACAAGGAAGACAGACTTTGAAGGCTCGAAACCCCAAAGTGAAGTTATTTGCACTTCCGGTAGATGTCGCTGTCGCAAATTTTGCAAATCTTGAAATTCCTTTTAGCGCGACAGGGAACTTGTGAAGCACGGGTGGCGTAGCGATAAGAGCGCTCGGCTCCCCAATGCGACCCGGGTTCAGAGTCTTGCCGGGCTCGGTGTCGTATGTGAGTAGATTTTTTTGTTGGTTCTCTCCTGTGCTTCGAGGGCTTTTCTTCAGGTTCTCCGGTTTTCCTCCCTCCACAAAAATCGACTTCTAAATTCCAATTCGATCATGGAACAAGGGCCACAGGTATGTTAGCCACTGGCTGTTAAGTGCTACCCAGTATGTAAAAGGAAAAGTTGTGATACAAGGAATTTCCCAGTAAAAATCAATCAACATCAACCAATAAAATACCTTGTCGGGATAAGCAGAGGACATATCAGGTTGATTCTCTTCATTGACATTTGTTTCATTACTTGTTTCACCTCCTGTATTGTTAGCACCACCCGCAATGACTTGGATGGACGGACCATCACGTTTAGAGTTTCCATTAGTGTCATTCTCCTCTCTGGAGTCATTTGCCGCAGTTTCTATACAACCAGAAATGACTTTTGTCACCACCTCTTTCTCGTCGTCATCGTCGAGCTCGTTTGACTGTTCCGTCTTCTCTTGGTTTTGAGATGTTTCTCGTATTTCTGCGTTCTATCAAAAAAAAAAGTGTTAAAAATCCAGTGTTATAATTTCCTTTGTGTTGTCATTTCTATCTTCTATTTTTATAAACATGCGAACTCGGTAGCTTCGAGCTGTACGCTGAAATTTGTTTTTTCTTTGGCTGCCGTCCGTCAAACCTTATCAGTCCGTACCTTTCATATTTTTGACTGGCGAAAAAACAAATTTCAGCGTGCAGCTCGTAGCTACCGAGTTCGCATGTATATAAAAATAGCAGTAATTTCAGTGTTGACGGTTATTAACTTACCTTGTCTCTGATGTTTATTATTCTTCCTTCAACCTGTAGATTAAAGATGTAATTTGTAGGCGAGATAAATGAGTAGTTAATGACATTTTAAAGGACAGTGGGTGTGCGAGAGATTGCGTACATTTCCTATGACTATGGTACACTCAAGGTAGCGGGTACATGAGGTGCCGTATCCGAAACGGGGTTGTGTGCAGACCTTGATGTGTTCATCAATCCCAACCTTGACTTGAGACAATTGCCAGATTTAGTAGAGATCTCGCGCGCTTTGATTGGTTCAAAGAAAGTCACTGTAACAATGCATGTGCCACAATATAATGTAAAAGGGAATGCATAGGCCCACGGCCAGTAAGTTGTTGAAAAATGTCGTGATCTTCTCCAATCCAATCCCCTTACCTTGGGATTAACCTTGACGTGATGTTTCTCTGCATCCAGTAGCGAAGCAGGCGAGTCTCCAGTGTGTCTCCTGAAATAAGACATCACATTTGGTGAACACAATTCCTGTTTCTATATTGGGAAAAGTGCATGTAAGTGGCAAGGAGTTTTTGTATAAAATAGCTGAGGCCCACGGAATATGCATGGCTCTAAAGTCAAACTTGGATTAAAGTAATTAAACTGATGACTGCGTTGGTGTGTTGAGTACAACAAGCGAATAAGAATGACTAGTGGTTACTAGTTGGGACTGTGTTGGCATGTTGAATACAACAAGTGAATAAGAATGACTAGTGGTTACTAGTTGGGACTGTGTTGGTGTGTTGAATACAGCAAGTGAATAAGAATGACTAGTGGTTACTAGTTGGGACTGTGTTGGTGTGTTGAATACAACAAGTGAATAAGAATGACCAAGGTTACTAGTTGGGACTGTGTTGGTGTGTTGAATACAAGTGAATAAGAATGACTAGTGGTTACTAGTTGGGACTGTGTTGGTGTGTTGAATACAACAAGTGAATAAGAATGACTACTGCGTTGGTGTGTTCAATACAAGTGAATAAGAAGGAAACTCAAGGAGGCGGGAAAAGTGATGAGTTTTCTGCCACAAAGACAAAGACCATGAAATGCTACGATGCTGTACTCACATGACTATACTTTGTCTGTGTTTGGACCGGCAAGACTTCACCCCTTTGATAATATTAATAGCATCGAAGTGGTTCTGGACTATTGTAGGTAGAATTGGACCATCTTCTTCATTTAACTAAACAAAATAATACATGTGTATCGTAAACCCACTAACAACATTCAAGCGACAATAATTATGAAGCTATGTTACCTACCAGTATCTTTGCTTCGGCAAAAACATCGTATCCATCTTTTCCTTTGGCAATATAAGCCTTGGTACACAGTTTGTAAAGCTATGGAAAAAAGATTGTAGTTGGTGCATTAACAACACACTACTACAACATGACCAACACATCACTGTAACATGACCAACACTCTACTGTAACATGACCAACACATCACTGTAACATGACCAACACATCACTGTCACATAACTAACACATCACTGTAACATGGCCAACACATCACTGTAACATGACCAACACATCACCGTAACATGGCCAACACATCACTGTAACATGACCAACACATCACTGTAACATGACCATCACATCACTGTAACATGACCAACACATCACTGTAACATGACCAACACATCACTCTAACATGACAACATAATGATATCCAACCATAAGCAGAATACCTTTTTTAACTCGAGTTTTTCTTCATCAATGATAACACTGTCTTTAACTACTCGACTTCCAGGTTGTAATTCCGGATCAAATGCAAACTTCATTCCTGAAATCTTTAAATTCAAGGGTATCCTTCATAAGAATCAACAAGATGAGACACTAATAGTCTCTCAATGACAACAGAAGACAAAATGACTGTATAATGTAACATCCACATACCTGAGGAAATCGCCCTTCATGTTTTGGCCACTGGCTCACGCCATTCTCCAGAGCTTTTAAGAGTTGTTCACCTATGATGTACAATGAAAAAAAAATACATGTAAGAGACACCTTTAAAAAGTCTACTATTTCTGGACACATGGGTCATATGTGCCTGGGTCCACTCTTTTCATTGCCAGTTCATTTCAATTAAGATTGAGTGTTATGGTGTTATTTTACTTTAGAAGTGGGGGGATGCCATGAGTTAAAGCATAAGCATTTATTATAATTATGATGTAATTAATACTAACTTTCTATTTCATTAATTCACTATATACCTGTTAATTCCAATACTACCACAGAATCTGGCATAGGAAGTATAGCAACAAGGTCCTTCAAATGAAGAAGAGAAAATATATCAACATGCTGTTATATAATATATTCGTCAATTATAAATGATATAGAAAAATTTTCTATTTTTTCTTTTAATCCACACATAATATTCCATTTCCCGTAAAAGGAAGGCCTCATTTGAACAGAAGATTACTTGAAATATCAAAACTCCAAAACAAAGCACCAGTACCTTCTTCTTGAATGTTCCAGGAGGGTGGATTGCATCAGACCGTAAGGTACCAGAATTCAATAATACAACATCTGCTTTGGTCACATTGTGCATAATGTCAACGATAAAGTTCCCTGCAAGTTCAAGAAAAATTAAGACAAATGCAATGGTACCTGGTATAGGGGACACTTTCTGGACCTTTTGCCTGGTGTTTGCTTGATAAAAGTTGCCTGTCAAAAAGAGGTCTGTTTTACAGTACTGTAAACACGGTGGTACCTCTATTAAGCAGACACCTTCATTTGGCCTTGCCTGGCTTTTGCTTAATAAAGGGTGTCTGCTGAATAAAGGTACATTTCACAGTAAATATGGGAAGACAATTACAGGACTGTACAACTAGCTGTCCATTTAATAAAGGGTGTTGACTTCATAAGGGGTCCACTTAATGAAGGTTTCACAACTGTTTAATAAAGCATACCCTGATTAAAGGTAGTTTATTAAACCACTCATGACATACTCATGCATGCAGTAGATGTGCAGAATGATACTTGCCTAGGTTTGTCTCTTTTGTTCGCAAACTTGCAAAGGTCCCGTCCAGCTCCACCTCAGTTTGACCAAGTGTCTCTTCCATACTTTCCTTCATAATATCTAATGTTACAAACAATATCCTTTTTAATCCCCCTCATCAGTAACTAACCATCCACTGGGGGGGGGGGGGGGGGGGTGAGGGAGGGTCCATCCACTTGTTAGGGGGGTATCCCAAATGAAGACATGAATATAGAGATATTATGCATTGTAAATGTTTCTTTTGCTTCAAAAAAGCATTAGAAGAGTATTTACATGCAGATTTAGTGGTGTTCAGTGCACTGCAGGAAATCCCCTGGATCCATTCGACCTGATCCATCAAACAAATCATAAAATGCAGCATTGATAAACCTCGACTCTCTCATCTTTGTTTATTGTCTATACACACGTCATGTACTTACCCATATATTGGTCAACTATTTTTTTGAGTTCTGGGTCTTCTGGAACATCATTTGTAATTTCAATTTTTTCAACTTCAATATCAAAATTATTGTCATCGCTGAAAATGATATTAATTTTGCTTAATTCTCTGAAGTCTGAACCACTTTTGATAATCTTGACACCATTAACATCTTTTACTTCATAATGGTGGTCGTGTCCACCGAGAATGAGGTCAATACCACTAGATAATTCCGCCATACGAGTGTCATTGTGCAAACGCATGTGGGTGAGTGCTATCACTAAATCAGCTCCTTCATCTCTTAGCTGTTTTGACAGCTTGGTACCAAGCTCAGCATAATCTTGAAAGATGACTTCACTTGGGTCAATTGTTGCTAGAGTAGCCAGCCATTCTTCTTCTACCAGACCAATACAACCAATCTGAGACAATCATTAACAGGAAAAATTATTGTGGGAAAGAAATAATAAGAAATAATACAAAACAACTGTCAGAGAATGCACAAGTAATCAAATTAATAAATTTATTGATCGAGACAGGTTAAGTGGAAAAAAAATTATTGAAAATAATAAACATAAAGGTTAGAGAAAGTATCATATGCCATACACCTAAGTCCAAAATGGCACACGGCCGAGTGTGTTACATGAAAACAAGGCATCCAGGGCCATATGCAAAGAAATAATATGGTGTCAATGCAAAGTATACACTTGTTCACTTGTTCTGTCTTTCTTTTCTTCTTACATTCAGGAACGCTACAACTTTGCAGCATCAAATTATGAGAAAAAACTGTAAATTTGGCCCTGGATGCCTCGTTTTCAACCTGCCATGCACCACTTTGGATTAAGGTGTATTGGTGGGACTCCAACCCATGGGCAGTATTCTAGTTCAATATGTTAACCAAACTGACACTGCACTACAAGGACCAACCATGCTGGAAATGCAGCCAGACAAATGTAACATAAGGCATCTGAGGGGCTCAAGAGAGTTTTTTCTAAGGGAAAGTTGAACATCATAAAGTAATGGTACACAGATATAATTATTATTGAAAAGTAATTTGTAAATGGCCTGCATTCAGTGTAATGAATACAAAAATAAAAACAGAGAAAAATGTCATACACCCTCAGTGTATATGAAAAACAACACATTTTTACTTCTTCTTGGATATTTGCTAAATTATCCATCATTACCACGCACCTTCTTTCCATTCCATTCAAACATTCTTGTGATTTCCCCCTCAGCTAACTGCCCTAGCGTTGCCTTGTCTGTAACATTACTCATTAACCAAGGGAAGTTGGTCTTATCCTTAACTTCAATCAAGTCGTCAACACCAAAATCTGTAAAATAAATTGCAACTTTAGTGTTTTGTAAAGGTAAGCGACTGCAGTAGGCAAAAGTTAGATCTAATGGAAGCTTCAGTGAGTGTATATGCATTAGTGCACTACTTTTTTGTCTTTCAGAATGCCTTGAAAATGTGGTTCCAGAAAATTTCCCTACCTCAACATGGAGGAAACTTTCTTACTTAACTTTGTAATTTTTCCTGACCCCTGGGAGTTCCTGATTTCCTGCATGTTGAGGTATGGATATTTTCTGGAACCTCCCAATACTAAAAAGGCATCTCAAAAAGTGTTACATTTGATATAAATCTTTGGCACAGGCCTCGCTCCTTATATGAAAATGCATTAATTTTTTTGCAAAACAAATGTGTACTGCAAATTGCTCAACATTCATTCTCACTGTTTCTTGCAGCCCAACATTAATGCTGCATGATAATTAAATACACAATTGTGTTGTCTCTTTAACTGTCAATACCTCAACTAAAGCTAATATCTATTCTTGTAAGAAGGTAGCTGCATCATTGATCCCTAGCAATCAATAATGATGAAAAGGTAAATTATACACCGTGAAAAGATGAAAAAACTTACTGACGTTTCGGACGCTAGTCCTTCGTCGGAGTAAACTTTACTCCGACGAAGGACTAGCGTCCGAAACGTCAGTAAGTTTTCTCATCTTTTCACGGTGTATAATTTACCTTTTCATCATTACTGTTTCATTAGAAACACCGACGCAGCTCACACTAGTTTTTAGCTAGTTATACCTTTTCCCTAGCACTCAATAAGCTTTAAGGTCAAGTCCACTTACCAAAATCATGATTCCCATATACAGCAATGTTGATGTCAAAAGAATTAAGAACTGGAATCATGTGTTTACCTTTGGTGACGCTGCTCACTATAAGTGAAATAAATATTTAAGAGAAAATTCAATGTCAATTTAAAACATGTTGGAATAAATTAAAAAATGACCCAGTGCCCAATGGCCAACATTACCTGATATGATTATTCAACTAATCCTCATTGACCTTGCTTGCTATTCAAGTTCCCAGTAGGTCAGTGGTTAGTTTTTAGTACAGCATGTCCGATTAAAAAATGGAAGGTCGTGGGTTTGATCCCCAGTTACATTGTAGCTCAAATTTTTTATTGAGTTTCCTGTCTGCACACACACTTCCTATATATTTATAAACTTTATTTCATGTAGTGATAAGAAGAATAATTATACAGCTTCTCGTTAATCCTATATAGGTAACTGTCCAATTATTTTCTTAATTGGACAGGTCTTGTTGATATGGGATTAATTAGGCATCTATATAATTAATAGGTAATGGGATTTCATGCTCCCCAATCAAGAAATAATTAGACTCGAAAAATTCCTCTGACTGCAAATCAGCCTATGGCCTCATCCAATTTTGTCAGTCCTCAGAATTTTCCTCGTCCAATTATTTCTTAATTGGACAGCATGGAGTCCTACTACATATGCTAATCACCATGTCTCCCTTGCCAGAGGGTAATGATTAAGGAGGAAACACACATGAAATTTGACAGTTGTCTTGTATTTTTTGTCTTGGCCAACAAAAACAAATGACAATACATATTTCTGATAAGACGGTATAGATTAAATAGCAACCAAAACTTTTTAACAAGCAAAAACAAAAACCCAGACAAAAAATCCTGCATTACAGGATATATAAATCTGTTAAAATTTCACTCTGAATCTGGAATAAGTTATTAGTGCACGGTCAGTTAAGACAAATTTAACGGATCAATGTATATATGTGCAATTATAATTTTTCTTGGAATTCCTAAAATCTATTGGACCCTCTCTATGCTATTCAACATATCTAGGATATTAGTCCTTGGGACTTAATATGCATAAGGCATTAATTGAATTAAAATACTTCGTAATTGCTTCAGACTGTTTCTTAAACAAGCACACCCCAAAACATTGTACAAGAACAATATTCCAATGCGTAAATTAAATTGTTAAGATTTCCTATACAAATTATGGATCCATGTTTCATTGGCTATAAATAATTCATGCACATGCATCGAATGAAAATATATACATCTATGGAACTGAAATAAGGTTTTCTGAAAACCCAGTACGTCAAAAGCTAAACTATAGCTTTTTCTTTAATACATAGTTGAATTCGAAGCTTAAACGTCCAAGGTTAAAAATACGAAGAGCTGATGATTGATGAACGTACAGGTTAATAATAACAAAATTAACACTTCAAGTTATTATAAGAAAAACAGCTGGAAAAGAGAAATAAAATCAATACTTACTCATTGAAGGATTGAGTGCATCTCCACTGAACACAGTAAAAGGATTAAGGTGCTTATAGCTGGCCAGTTTATGTGCAAATCTTGCTGCTCCTCCGACAGGTTCTTTGTCGCGAGGCTCGATGTTGTAAACATCGTTGAAGTGCAAAATGGTCAAGCAATTTGAAGGGATTTTAACCTCGGAATCCAATCCTCCTGTCTCAATTTGAACTGAGTTATGAGACTCATTGTTTTGTTCTATATTCTGCGGCAATTTAGACCCAATTTCCCCGTTTTGTTTTGGTTTTTCAGACCCTTCTTCTTTCGTAACATTTGTTTTCGTTTTGTTGGGACATGATTGATCTAATCTCGCTGATTCTCTCACAGAACTCTTCTCTAAGCTCACTGAACAACCCATGATTATGCTAAAAATTACATGCTCGGTGTTAGCTATAATTGTTCATATTTCTTTACAAATAAGACGGAAATCGGAGCCACAGAAGAGTTATTTTTTCCACTCAAAGTAAACGTTACGTTACCCTGCATAGCGATACTTCAAAAGGTCAACAATTAACTTACGATTGCGCGAGGACTGGGACTGTTACTTAGCAACAGGAAATCGTTCCCGACAACGAATGAAATGTAAGGGAGCTCGTCACCTACATATCGATTGAATGTTTTCCGTTGTTGAATTTGATAATTGGGAAAGAAAATATATCACAACAGCCGGGCAAAGGTCAAAAGGTTTTAAAGCATATATGTAACTGGCAGTGGTTTGAGACGGACAAAAAAAATTTTCTAACTTTATTTTATTTACAAATAAACATTTTCTTCAAATGGGCAAAGGCTATTCAAAATAAATAGCAATTTATACATTTGATAATTAAGTACATCTCGGTCTTAATTTAATACTTTCATCTAGCTCATATTGTAAGAAATAACATGTAAGAACTGAACTCACTTTATTCTACAGTTCAGCATATGAAGAATAAAAGAGTCGAAGAAAAGGGTAAGGAGTTTATGATTTTAGTCCTACATAGAGTCATGCAAAAGAACCAGTCCTGTTCTTCTATTAAATCCTAAACACTGACTCCATAAACTAATTCTTCAGTTTTGTTATATAATACTGTCTGGTAGTAAAATTTAGGATTGATTTAAACTACATTTTACGATAGTTAACTGATACCTTATTGATACCTTGAAGACAATTTATTACAAAGCTAACGGTTATTTTTTAATTGTTATTTTGATCTGATTTTACTACTTCACTCAAATGATATCTAACTCTTATTCTGTAAAACTAAACAAAGCTTGTAGGTATAGAAAAAGTCAAGTCAAGCTGTTGTTCCTTTGTTTCATCTTTAGTCCAATTTTTGTTTAGACAGAGTCATGAGTTCCTGTGTTGACGTCACATCCCCTAATATGAAGCCCGTATTAGTCCAATGTCGTCTTACTGGATCTCAAAACTTCATATTATTTGAGTTTTGTCCAGTCCAAAGAACCATAGTCAACTATGAAAGAACAAACGATTCTTTTCCTAGCACTAATGACGTCATGAGAAAAGAGGTGTAATAATTAGCGGAAAAACACAGGAAGCCCAAAGAACCACGTCAAAGACGAGTAGAGGAGAATCTAGGTCAGTTTGGAGTAACTTGGAGGAGCATATTTTTTGCGCAAGAACTTGAGAATATAGAGCGGTAAACAGCTAACGAGGGTGATTACAACGACTTTCCATATAAAGTCCGTTGACTTTAAAAACGACGCATCTAGGAATAGAATTCATATTAACTTCGTTAGTTTTTAGTTGATTTTATATCATCTTTATTTGCTGAAGCTAAAATTCTCGATACGGTTAGCCACATAGAGAAAGGGAATTATCGAATAATGTTAGGACTGTTTAGGACTTGCTCAGTTTTTATAGAAGTGTTTAGTGTTAAGTGTATAGTGTTTAGTGCTTTGCCGCGTCATATTTGCTGATTATGAATCATTCTGGGTGTTTTAACTTCGTTTATTTCAGGATAAGGCAAAAACAAAATGTGCTGTGCTGATTCCAATCGAGTTAAGTTACTTGGTATTTCCCACCCACACTAGAGGGTCGTGAAGTGACATTCGCGGACACACAGTACCATTTAGTTGTCTTGTGTTGAATGCAACACATGCATTATGCACCCGCATAGAATTACGTGCGTTAGAAATACGTGCGTTTGAATTACGTGCGTCAACAAGAGCTGAAGAACCCTCCTGAGTAAAAGGGTGCGAGCATGACGGAAAAGAACGTGCTCACGTACTTAGTTGTCTTTTAACAACCACGCCATTCTTTGCTTTGCAATTAAAAATATTTGTGTATATACTGGCGGGCTGGATCCATCAAATAGCCAGATGGTTGATAATTACTGAGTACTAATAAAATCAATACTTACCAAAATAATTTCGAAGCAGAAATAGTGATGCGACGTAAATTCCTAAACTTAAGATTTCAGCGACGACCATTAACCAATGCCAAGTTCTAATAGTGAGAGCAACCATTAACAACTCTGTCAGGATCAGAGCAGTAAAAGTGATGGAAACAACATGGATGAACTCCTCGTCGAAGAGTAGAAGACCACCAAACATGATGATGGCACCTGAAGCACCATAACAAGCAGGAATTTAGAGGATAGTAATATAGGGAACATCCGGTTTGGCAGGGGTGGGGTAGGGAGTAAAGGAAAGGGGTGAAACATGATGATGGCACCTGAAGCACCATAACAAGCAAAGAATTTAGAGGACAGTAATATTGGGAACATTCAGGTTTCGCAGGGGTGGGGTAGGGTGTAAAGGAAAGGTGTATGGAACAAGGTACGGGAGGCAATAAGCAAGTTATAGTACAAAAACATTGACCTTTGCTTTCTCCGTTGAAACGTGAATCTTGATTTTAAGATGATATATAGACTAGAAAATCATCGTCGGGTTTAAAACATAGAACATAGAAGCTGAGGGCAATTGAGTGTGTCTCTAGAGATTTACTTGACTTTAAAGTAAAACGCAACACAAACATCTCAGCCGCAAAACACTACGAAGAGCTGCAGATGAGAACATGTTACTCGTACGACCCTGTTTCAAAGGACTATAAGAGGGGTGCCCGCTAATATAAATGTACAATTTGTTAGATTTCTTCACTCACCTTGGTATATTGATACTAGTACCCACACGAAGAAAGTTTTATACGACAATGAACGACCCTGGAGGAAAAAAAACATGAATCGTCAAGATCGTACAAACTGAATTAAATCGTCGCATCGCTCACAGAAATTGCTGCAGAATTCTCGAATTGCAAGGGACACTTTGCATGGGTACTGTAGACATTTCCCCCCAGCCATTGACAGACCTCTGTATTATGAAAAGTGGTATTCAATGTCATATGACTAACCTTGGTTAAGTCTTTGTAAAGTTCAGGATATAGTAAAGCCTTGTCAGCAGAGACATCGACGTCCAGGACCAGAGAGAAGACTGGAAACATTGTGTAGATCGTGGCATAGCTGAGAAACAATACATACCAACATATGATGTCAATATCATTATTAACATCATGATCATGATTAACACAACCATTATCATCATCGTCATCATTAATATTATCATGGTCACTACCACCACCAACATTATCATTACCATTATCAAAATCGCCATCTTCAACATCGTCAACATATCGTTTTTATCACCATCGCCATCATCATTATCACCATCATCATCATTATCACCATCACCAACACCATCATCATCATTATTACCATCACCATCATCATAATCATCACCACCAACACCAACGCCATCATCATCATTACCATCACAATCATCACCATCACCTAATCACCACCACCACAACCACCACCACCACCACCACCACCACCACACCATTATCATCATTATCACCCTCATCATCATTATCACCATCACCATCATCTTTATCACTATCACCGTCAGTAAGGTGAAAATAGATTTGTAACACGATAGTACTACTTACCCAACCATTAGAAAACCTTGATAAAGAGAAACTGATGAAAAATAGAACACACAAGAAAATACAGCCTACAGAGAGAAAAAATCATTCAAGTTAATGTACCAAACATGTGACAAGTACAAATCTGAGAAAAGCAGTGTGTAGACTTAAAGCAGCGTGAGTTCAAAATACATACCTGCATCACCGAGATGATTAATCCACGATGAATAACGAACTGGCTTAGAGATGCGGATCGCTTGTAGCTGTATTCAACAAACATAAATCGTGAATTTAAAGATTACACTAACGGTCGGTTTTCGTATGAGTCGTAAAAAATATATGGCAAATTTGAAGCCATACTTTAGTCGTACCGTACCGTATCTTGCCGTAGCCGTAACTACGCATTGTGATTGGATGAACTTTGCCAAAATGGCGACAGCAAATTCGAAATGAGTTAAAATTCGACTGAGTGAAAAACCAATACCAGCACTGGTAAGAGCACATTTTAACAACCCTACAAAGATTCATTATGTCAGGTGTTATATCGGCCGAGAAAACTCTAGTTGACAAATTTACAGACATTTATGTCTGGGGGTATAGTGTAAAATTTGTCAATTTTCAACTAAAGTTTTCTCGGCCGATATAACACCTGACATAAATCTTTACCGTGTCCATGGTGTAAGTCAGTACCGTACGTTTCCCATTCATACGATAACCATTCTTATGGGAAGCCAATTCAGTGTTGCGGCATGTCGTACCGTGTAAGTGCTGCAAGTCAGTACCGTATGTTTCCCACTCATACGATAACCATTCTTACCATTCTTGTGGGAAGCCATATCAGTGTTCCAGCATGCCGTACTGTGTACGTGTGTAAGTCAGTACGGTACGTTTCCCACTCATACTATAACCATATATTATGGGAACCTATTTCAATGTATGTTTCCCAGTAAAACTCTAGGAAACCATTCCAATGATACGGCATACCGTATGTTCCTCACTCATACGAAAACCACTCTAATGACCTTTGAACACGTCATGTATAAGAATCATGCATGGGTTAGTTACCAACCTGTTTCGTCCATGCCAGACCAACAACCTGCCGACATTCTTAAACTGTGTTATCGAGAAATCTGAAGCTAGCGATGCTTGTCGTCCTTCCTATAGGTAATCAAGAATATGGCATTACTTGATGACATATGCGTCATTGAACACATGACGTCATTACCTTGCCCTCGATTCCAATACCAGCATTTGCTGCTTGAATCATACTGACGTCATTTCCTCCGTCACCTGCAAAAGCGTCACGTGAGTAAATATGGATTCGAATTGTGCACAAGTATTAACAGTTTGTCCTGACGAATTTCTTGTTACTACACCGTCAAGGAACCGCAAGGACCTTTCCACTGTCCCATAACTAAACGTTGAACGCATGTAACAGTTTTTGCATGACTGTGAAAAGCTGGCGTCACGAAAACGGTCTTGACACGGCAAGGCATATGCCAGACCAATCACATACCGCGAGTATTTACTCTTTATCCAATCAAATGCCCAGAAAACGGCATAAAGACGGCGCGGACACGGTCACGTCACTGCCAGACAATTACAATGCGCGAGAAAAAAATCAGCCAATTAAAATTCTAGAAACCATCATAGTCACGGCACGGCACAGTTACGGCACTGTGCTTTTCATAGTCATGCGAAAACTGTTCTAGGCAAACGACTCAAGGTTACAGAGTATGGCATACTCTCCACATACTCTCATCTTTGCATCATAATTACCACGACCTAACATCTATTTCACCCCGGCCTGCTCTCAGTCTGACCTCTAGCTCAGCTGGTAGAGCATCGGTAGTACAATTCCGAAGGTCGTGGGTTCGAATCCCAGCGAGGTCGGAAATTAATTTTTCCGAATTTAATTCCAAGGGCTTTCGCCCGGAATTACCTCGTTCCCAAGCACTACAACTTACCTATATTATCTTCTACTATTTCATTAGTGCCACGCGGTCCACATACTCTCATCAGAGTATGGCATACTTATCTGGTCAGAACACTCAACCGCAGCAATATCATATTCAGCGCTCAACAAGCAAATGAATATTCATTATACGTTAGAAAATTAACCCATATACTAATACGCGCTGCCATACCTATTGCACAAGTCCTTTTTCCAGTGTGTTTTTTAACCAGTCGTACGATATCTGCTTTTTGTTGTGGAGAACAGCGACAACAGACGACTGCTGGACAATGACAAGCGAGTTCCATGAACTCTTGCTCATAATGCGTAAAACAAGCCTAAAAACGAAACGTATTATTCAACAGATTTATCTAATTCAGTTTGTGAGTTACTCATGCCCTGACTTAGATCAGCCCAATTGTTTTAGGGTTAGATTTGTGAGTTAGCCATGCGCCAACTTAAATTGATCAGCCCAGAGGTTGTTTCAGGCCTAGATTTAGTGAGTTTAGGAGTTTAAGGAGTTTAATTTTGTACCTCAACAGAATCTCCTTTAATGACCAAAGCGCAATCATTCTTACGTCGAAAGGAATTTAATTCTAAATGAACATCGCTACGAGAAGTAACCTGAAAGAAAACAAAATGATATACATAAATCAAAAGCAAGAAATTATAAGGTTTGGGAGGGTGGGGAAAAAAGGTGTGGCTGCGTTCTACAATGCAATGGCACCGTGTGTCAACCACCTCTACAAATGCTGGGCAGTGTGCTGTTGGCATCATTACTAAAGTAGAATCAAGTGTTGCGCACAATAAATTATATCGCGTGATAACGTTTGCAATGTTGCTGGAAATCGAGTTTTCCTTTCGGGGGAGGGGAGGGGAGGGGAAATGAGGTGCCTATATAGTATAAGATAATCTCTTATTTTAAGGCTTACAAAAACAAGAAAATTGCACCCTTTGTCTACCTCTCAGCAACTGTTGAGTGCAAATGCGTTGTAGAAGTAGAATAGAAGTGTACTTCGGTAAAGTTACTGGTGATGTTGTCATGTTGTTACCCAATGAAAAGTGGCTTTTACAGTACCACTAACCAGAATGGTGGTAGTATTCCTTTAATTCTTAGTTTCTTCGCAGGAAACTTTGCTGCATGCTACGACTCTCAAACACTCTGTCGCACGCAATATTGCGCACAATACAGGTGTAGCGTGTAAGCCTTAAAATAAGATATTTTGTCAAAAATCAGATCCCAAGCACTGGATACATACTTGCTTGAAAGTGTAGATACTTTGGTTGCGAGAGACGAGACGAGAGCCCTGGGCGATACACGTGGCTGTCTCTAACTTATCGCCTGTCAACATCCAAATCTAAAGAAATATCACCAAGAAACATATCAATTTTTTTGTGAATTCGCCAGAATTTTAGCGGGAAACAGACGCGTTTATTGACACCTGTTTTCATAATAAACCAAGAAAAGTGAGTGTTCGTATTTTTATTTATATTAAACAAAAATAATACAGACTCAAAGATTTAAAAATTAAATTCCAGAAACCAAAATTACGGATGTCTGGAATATCAGCTATTTATCCGGGTTACGTAAATATGAAAATAAATGTATAAAAAAATGCGCCTGTTGTCTCGGACGAAGATTAGTAAAGAAAAGGTTTACTGATATTTAAAAGTGACTCATCCTGATTCCTGCATTTATGCAAGGGTTAAAAATTAAATTCCAGAAGCCAAAATTACAGATGTCTGGAATATCAGCTATTTATCCGGGTTGCTTAAATATGAAAATAAATGTATGCGTAATGCGCTGTTGTCTCTGATAAAGATTATTAAAAGAAAAACAAGGTTTCCCGAGATGAAAAAGTAACTCACCCTGATTCCTGCATTTCGTAATAACTCTAAAGTTGGACGAACATCAGTCTGAAATAGATGAGAGAAGAAATGTCAGAAAGTCATTTCCGTCAATCAGCAGGCGATACAGGGCACCTCGTTATAATCAGAAGTTCATCTGGGCCTTGTGTTCTCTATTGCGCTCTTCTTTTACCCCGGTTATACGGGGTAGAGAGAAGCGCAAAGCCGGTCCACCAAAAACTCACCTGTAATTTGTCCTCGACGCCTGTGAGGCAAAGCAGTTCTAAGTCATGTTCAAGAGTCTCTTGTACTGCAGCAACCTGATGAGAAAAATCATGCGCAATGAATATTTTGGTCCAGGCTATAGAGAGCTTTTAAGTGTGACGTCACTCGTATGAAAAAATTACTTCCGGGTCTAAAACGAGAAAACACCTAGCACCTGTGGACTGATCAAAGGCAGGGCACTACTAACTTAAAGATCGAATTGGAATTTAAATGTTTAGGTTTCAGTCGCGGTTTGGGAATACCTGACCGCCTTGAGAACAACCCAAGGATCAAGGCAGAGGATAAACAAACTCTGCTATTATAGGATTCTAAGTCCAGAAATCGAACCCGAGACTCGAGACTCGAGACCCGAGACTCGAGACCCGAGACTCGAGACCCGAGACCCGAGACCCTAGAGGTTAGAGGCGGAGTGTACTTCCGCCACGCCACCCTTGATTCCCAAAAACACCAGACCAAATAGGCCCTCAGTAGTAAAGTGCTGATTAATTCACTGAGAGCAAACGAATGAACATCTTGATTCCCGTGGGTGAAATTTACTGGACTGCAAACAAAATTTCTACAACCTGTTTCGAGAGATCGTAATAAAAGTGCATTTCGTGACACACTGGTTACACATCATTTCATTCAGTTCTTTACAAGTAGCTAAAAAGAATCACAATTTAAATGAAAACAAAAATCTTGCAGTCCAGTACAGACTCTAAATCCTTAACTGAGGGTCAAAACAGTTGAAAATATTACCATCAGAAAAGATTTCAATCCTCAATTCTTTTGTTTGGACTTCCAGATTGGGAATAATTGACGTCACATGCAAGGGGTCAATAACATGAACACTTTTCACTATACTCACTTTGGCAGCCCTGTCAGCGATATTTAACTTGGCCTGAGAGTATCGATGCTGAAATAAAACGTATAAGAAATCAGTAAAAGTAACGATAAGACGACCACAAGTTTATAAAATAACTGTTATGAATCTCGCGTTCTGATTGCATGGGAGCGCCAACTTTATGAGGGCACACAGCACACAGCACACAGCACACAGCACGCACGCGCACTTTCTATTTTACCAATCGTATCCAAAATAGGAGTTACGGTTATAACGGTTATACAAAAAAACCTGAATCTTGCTCACTGTTCTTTGTGTAGTTATAAAGTACTTGGGGATAAGCAGAACACTCAGCAAGTGTTGAGAAGAATTCTGCTACGCGTCTTGTTTCTCTTAACACTTCTTTCGTGTTCTGCCATTCCTCGCGTGCTTCATAACTATACAAAGCACGCGCGCGCGTTTTCAGTTTTTTCAATATAGCACTGCTGTATAGTTACCTCAAAATCCTGGTACTGTTCTTCGGTTAATATTTTCTTGGCGACGACAAGAGTACGAAGACCTTCACGACCCATGTTACCACACTAAAAGTAACAGAATATTATGGAGAATAAACAAAACTGTAAACTAGAAAAGAATTCCGCGTACAACGAAATCCTAAAATTTATAAAATAGTCATATAAGGAGGGCGCGCCTTCAGATGTTCCAAGAATATCTACAAGTTTTCTTTCCTTCTCTCTATTGCGTATATTTTTCTTTTTAATTGGCTTATCTTTTATCAAGAACAATTTTAAGGAAAAAATGCAAGTTCAATTTCTTTCATTAAAAATATTCATTTTTAAATTTTTCTTCCCATTTTCCATCCGTTCGTTCGCAATTATACTCTTCAATTGTTTTTGGCATTGCCTGTCATTTATGCACTCTCTCTCTGTTTCCATATTTTACTATTCCTATACTTCATTCCTATTTATTCAGCTGTCATTTATGCACTCTCTCTCCCTTGTTCCCATATTTCATTATTCCTATACTTCATTCCTATTTATTCACCTGTCATTTATGCACTCTCTCTCTCTGTTCCCATATTTCACTATTCCTATACTTCATTCTTATATATTTATTTTTCCTTTACCTCTTCCTCCAGCCAGTCATTGTACTGCACAATGTTATTCATCACGACGTCTGCTCCCTTCATGTAGAAAGTTATTTCCCCAGTAGATTGTTCCTAAAGAAAGAATTATCTATCAGTTATCTATCAGATCTATTTCTAAATTCTTCAAGAGATATAAAAATACTCGTCAAAATACTGGAATACTTTCAGGTTCAGTACAGATTCTACAACTGACTATCTTTATTTGCCAAATTAGTCGAACATGTATTTATCAAATGCTAAAAAAATACCTTAGTATTAGTAATATTAGTGGTAGAAGTATTGTAACAAAAGGATTCACATAAACCGGTGAAAGCCAAAGAAAACAATAACAAGCGAGCAAGGGCACTTGGGATACTAGTAAATCCTCCTCTGGCTCTCGACTATGTAGATCTAGGTTTGCTTGACACATTCACAAATGACTTTACCTTGACTATAATCCCCATCCTCTTCGTTTCTGAAGTGAAAGGAAAGATTTGAAGAATGTTGTACACCAAAATCTCTCCCGTGGGGGTCCTGATGCGCATGGTAGATAGATCACGATGAACCAACGTTAGGCCAACCTCTTCTGACCATGTAACCAAGGCAACCTAAAAGATTAGTCTCATAAGTATTCTGATGTGCCATATCTCGGGCGCGATGTCATTAGTTCAATCATGCGGTTTTCGTATTAGTGAGAAACGTACTGCACGCCATGCCGAGCCGCGCTCCGAGGATTTATCAATATATATGAATATAACAAAATTGACACTGAGAAAGCTGGGAAACAATCGAGATGGGAGAAATGAAGGGAAATGAGATGGAAAAGAAATGTAATATTTCTAACCTCGTCAGGACTTGATGCCTGATATGTTATTTCGCTTTTTCTTCTCGGGATGCGTTCAGAATCTGGAGCACTAAAGATCTGTAATTCACTATCCTCACTTGCTGCCGAGTTTACTCGCGGTTTTTTGCGATCACCATTATCGGCGACTGGAGTAACATTATGGCATAACACAATCGCTTTTAATGCCTCTTGAACACGTGACACAATCGTGCGACGAACCTAAAAACAATGGGGAGAATTAGTGAGCTCCGAAAAATATATAGGCGTTCCAGTGTTACTCAAGTATTCGTGCTTGACTACTTCGTCGATAGGGCGGCCATCTTGCCAGGGGGCAAGACAAAACAAATATAACGGTAAATATATAGCGTTTCGAGTGTTTGTCTTTCTCTTATAAGTAAAAGTGATCGATGTGCCATTTAAATTCCACTTTTGTTATATGATCTTGTGGTGTACTGTAACAAAGCTTCATTTTCGCCCCCTGGAAGCCCAATAATGCCTTGTGATCCAAGATGACCACCGTATCGTCAAAGTAGTCCATTTAGGCCCCGCTAACGTCAAGGTAAAGCCCAAGTGCTAGTTTTGGAGCTCCTGGAATGTTACCCAAGGATCTATCTTTATATGAGTCATGGCAATCTTAGTGCTATGGTTAATACCTTTCTTTAGGTGTTTTATTGTCGTCATCGCATAATGACGTTTGCCCTAACAACATCACAATTGTCGGAGCATTAGACCACTTGGAAGCACGTCAGAATGCAGCTCATTTTGGAGGATATAACAATAACTTTCCAGTTCTCAAGAGATTGAAATTCTTTTGTTTTGTTCTCCAAATTGAGCTCCTTTGACGACACATGCAAGGGGTCTATTTGGAGGACAGCTTTCCAGTTCTCAAGAGATTGAAATTCTTTTGTTTTGTTCCCCAAATTGAGCTCCTTTGACGTCACATACAAAGGGTCTATTTGGAGGACATAACCATAGCTTTCCAGTTCTCAAGAGATTGAAATTCTTTTGTTTTGTTCCCCAAATTGAGCTCCTTTGACGGCACATGCAAGGGGTCTATTTGGAGGACATAACAATAGCTTTCCAGTTCGCAAGAGATTGAAATCCCTTTCTTTTGTCCTTCAAATTGAGCTCCATTGACGTCACATGCAAGGGATCTATACAATGTTTGTTTCTGAAAGTGGAACGGCTACCTTGGAGACACTAGCAGCTGCTTTTTTTGCTGCTCCTTGAGAGTAGGCGTTCTGTAAATGCACTTTGACCTGTTGAATAGATTGAATTTTAGACACTGATATGTTAGAAAATGTATCAATCATGCATGCTCGGAATTTCGATGGGGAATTTGGTAAACGGCCATCAAAATATTAAAGGTTAATTTTTAACACCGATTGTCAACACCGCACGCTACAAGCAAAAGTGTTAGCCTTCAGTATTTTTGGATTATGTAAGGACGGGACGTTGCTACAAATAGAAACGCACCATTGGATAGTTAAATCCCCGTCATATGCATCTTGTGGCTAAATGTAGTCTGCACTTCAACTCGTTCACCCTGGTTGCCATCGCTTCCTATGAACCACCATAACTCCCGTCAAGGGCGGATCCAGGAGGGGGGGGGGGGGGCAAAGGGTGGCTGAAGCCCCCCTTCAGCAGAAAAATAAAACGATGCTTTTTTATATTGTTTTCCGTTGTGTTGATGGAAGAAACTCAATTAGCCCCCCCTAAACTCAATTAGCCCCCCTACACTCAATTAGCTCCCCCTAAAATTTTGGCTGGATCCGCCCTTGCCCGTGAATAAAGAGAGCTAGGATTGAAAAGCAGATGCAAGAGACCCTTTGCAAGTGACGGGATGCAAATGTTGTTGCTAACGTTACGTTGTTGTTGCCGGATATTGTTGTTTAAGATAACGTAGTAGTTGTTGCACTTGTTTATTGCTGGTTTTCAATCATTCCCAAGAGAATGAAATAACAGAAGACACGGCGGCCATCTTGGATGATATAAAAGAGATTAAAGAAGAATCTTTTGCAAAATTCATTCAACATGGCGGCTGTGAAAACCATCAATTTGTTGTTGTTGTCGTTGTCATTATTGACGATGATGCTATCGTTGATTTTTGCTGTTGCTGTTGCTGTTGCTACATACCTCATCCATGGAGTCTTCTCCGAAAGATACTGTTCCAAGATGGAGTCGCTTAAAAACCTATGGAAACGAAAATCAGATTAAAATTTAAAGATAAAAGAGGGAAAAGTGGTCTTATTACAACCTATGCGCAACATGTTTTCTTTGATATAAAAATCTCTTCTTTACAGCAAAGGAAAAAACAAATGTACGCAGATGCTAATACATGCAACAATCGCCGAATACTCCTATGCTGTGACGTATTTCCGGGTCCGAATGCTTATAAATATATGCTGTTCCATCGCTTAACCTTTAAGTCCTAAAAGCAGAAAATCAGTTACGAACTTATAATGAAGAAATTTGCAAGAGATTCATTCTTGGTTCTGGACCGGGAAGTCTTCATTTCTCTCACAAATCGGTTCAAAACTCAAGTAGTATGAATAAATTATCTCTGTGAGTGACGTTGAAGCTCCTAAAATGTTGCAAAGCTCAGTTCAGATAAATAATTTTTTTTGCCATTGAAATTCGGTGTTTTGTATCAAAATTCGTTAAGCAACAGCTTTCTAACACATTAAACTAATTTTCTGAGGTATTTTACTAATGTTTTGGTCAAAATTGGACCGGTATTCACTTTTTTTCGTTTCCAGCTCAAAGTTGGTTCAAAACTCAAGTGGGATGAATAAATTATCTCTGTGAGTGACGTTGAAGCCCCTAAAATGCTGCAAAGCTCAGTTCAGATAAATATATTCAATTTTTACCATTGAAATTCGGTGTTTTGTATCAAAATTCGTTAACCAACAGCTTTCTAAAGCATTAGGGTAATTTTCTGATGTATTTTGCAAATGTTTTGGTCAAAATTGGACCGGTATTCACTTTTTTTCGTTTCCAGCTCAAAGTTGGTTCAAAACTCAAGTAGTATGAATAAATTATCGCTGTGAGTGACGTTGAAGCCCCTAAAATGTTGCAAAGCTCAGTTCAGATAAATATATTTTTTTACCACTGACATTCGGTGTTTTGCATCAAAATTCGTTAGGCAACAGCTTTCTAACACATTAAACTAATTTTCTGAGGTATTTTGCAAATGTTTTGGTCAAAATTGGACCGGTTTTCGTTTTTTCCCGTTTCCAGCCCAAAGTTGGTTCAAAACTCAAGTGGGATGAATAAATTATCTCTGTGAGTGACGTTGAAGCTCCTAAAATGTTGCAAAGCTCAGCTCAGATAAATATATTTTTTTACCATTGGAATTCGACGTGAGACATAAAAATTCGTTAAGCAACAGCTTCCTAACACATTTAAGCTAATTTTCTGAGGTATTTTGCTAATGTTTTGGTCAAAACTGGACCTGTTTTCGGTTTCTTTCGTTTCCAGCTCAAAGTTGGTTCAAAACTCAAGTGGGATGAATACATTATCTCTGTGAGTGACGTTGAAGCCCCTAAAATGCTGCAAAGCTCAGTTCAGATAAATATATTCAATTTTTACCATTGAAATTCGGTGTTTTGTATCAAAATTCGTTAATCAACAGCTTTCTAAAGCATTAGGGTAATTTTCTGATGTATTTTGCAAATGTTTTGGTCAAAATTGGACCGGTATTCACTTTTTTTCGTTTCCAGCTCAAAGTTGGTTCAAAACTCAAGTGGGATGAAGAAATTATCTCTGTGAGTGACGTTGAAGCCCCTAAAATGTTGCAAAGCTCAGTTCAGATAAATATATTTTTTTACCACTGACATTCGGTGTTTTGCATCAAAATTCGTTAGGCAACAGCTTTCTAACACATTAAACTAATTTTCTGAGGTATTTTACAAATGTTTTGGTCAAAATTGGACCGGTTTTCGTTTTTTCCCGTTTCCAGCCCAAAGTTGGTTCAAAACTCAAGTGGGATGAATAAATTATCTCTGTGAGTGACGTTGAAGTTCCTAAAATGTTGCAAAGCTCAGCTCAGATAAATATATATTTTTTACCATTGGAATTCGACGTGAGACATAAAAATTCGTTAAGCAACAGCTTCCTAACACATTTAAGCTAATTTTCTGAGGTATTTTGCTAATGTTTTGATCAAAATTGGACCTGTTTTCGGTTTCTTTCGTTTCCAGCTCAAAGTTGGTTCAAAACTCTAGTGGCATGAATAAATTATCTTTGTGAGTGACGTTGAAGCCCCTAAAATGTTGCAAAGCTCAGTTCAGATAAATATATTTTTTTACCACTGAAATTCGACGTGAGACATAAAAATTCGTTAAGCAACAGCTTCCTAACGCATTACACTAATTTTCTGAAGTATTTTGCTAATGTTTTTGTCAAAATTGGACTTGTTTTCGGGTTTTTTCGTTTCTAGCTCAAAGTTGGTTCAAAAACTCAAGTGGGATGAATAAATTATTTCTGTGAGTGACTTTAAAGCCACTACAATGTTAAAAAGCTCAATTCAAAAACAAACAAAAACCAAACGAATAAAATATTTTATCTCGGTTGTAACATTAAGAACAATTTCGTTAAAATTTGGATCAATTTGTTGCCAGGAATTATAACGGTATAAAAGTTTAGAATTTCCCAAAGAAAGCTGATATTTTACCATTTCATTCTGTGTTAATGTTCCTGTCTTGTCGGTTAATAGATAACCAATTCTTCCCAGTTCTTCTGGTATTGTGCTACTTCTCACCACGGTACCTGCTATCTCTTTATCATGTGCTATCATCCAGGAATACACTACTTTACCCATATCCAGACTGACCCTTAAGCTGAAAGATTCGAAAAATAAAAATTTTATTTTTCAATGTTCATGTGACGTCAAAGTTGTCATGTTGGTTGACTTGTTCTGGGTTTTTTCCTTTTGTTATATAAACATGGCGGCCATGGCCTTTGTCGTTTCATTCTCATGGAAAGGGATACAAGCCAACATCAGTGGCAATGATGTTATTGATGACGATCAGTGAGAATGACAATGATAGTGGTAGTGACGATTATGATTGGAGCAGTTTTCGTATGTCTGTGAAAAGCTCACGACACGAACACGGGAGGGATACGCCAGACCAATCACATTGTTCGAGTTTTTACTCCCCGCATCCAATCAAATACCCGGAACACGGCACTGTCAAGCCAATCACATTGCGCGAGAAAAAAATCAGCCAATTAAAATGCTAGAAAGCATCAGGGCCACGGCACCGGCACACTTATGGCACTTAGCTTTTCACAGCCATGCGTAAACTGCTCTCTGATGATGATGATGATGATGATGATGATGATGATGATGATGATGATGATGATGATGATGAAGATGATGATGATGATGATGATGATGGTGGTGGTGGTGGTGGTGGTGATGATGATGATGATGATGATGCTGTAGGATGAAGTTGATAGTGAAGTAGTTTCCTTACCTTAGAGGAATGATGTAAGAGAAAAGGAGAATGAAGCGGAAAAAGTAACGATACCAAGGTCCATTGAAACCCTACAAAATAAAGAGAAATACATATAATAACCATCCATGCATCAAAAACAGTAAAAAAGAATAAAAGCACTGACTATCGAGTCCCAGTTACTCCGCGGCTGATGCGAAGTCAGGGCGCACCCGATAAAAACCTCCACGACGTTCCATGCAGTAACTCATTAAACTTTAGATCCGACGACGAGTACGAAAACAAGTACGAATTTAAAAATTTTTAAGATTGACACTATCATTTCGTAGTCGCGTACGTAGATTGAAACTTTACATTGTAAAAAAAATCGGAAATCGACTACGACTGATTCAGTGTTAAATTCAGCGTCGACGGATTTTAAGGCCTAATATAAATAAGTAGACTGAGAAGACGCAATCATGATAACTTATTATTGTGAACGATAAGTATGCAAAGTGACATCGCCAAAACAAACACACGCCACAACTCCCCCTTTTTTTTTTTTTGTACTTGACTCAGTATTGCCGGTGATTATACACCTATTTCAGAAATCGTTGTCGCACCAAAAGCCTCAAGCAACAAGCCAAGACCGCAGAGAACGCCGGTACATTTAGCTGTAATTAGTTTATTTATGGTGCATTTTCATTTATTGACTTCAAAAATTGCTCCAAGCAAGGCTGCTTGAGATGATAATTACGTAGTGGAGAGCTATAGCCACTTGTATGAACCATGAATAAATCAATAGTATAATTAAAAGTACCGACGTTCTATGGAGCCTTGGCTTGTTACTTGAGGCTCTTGGTGCGATAACGATCTTCGAAATAGGTGTATATGCGCAACCTCGATATGTAGGAGCGAGAAATAGAAAGTAGTGAAATACCTTAAGGGCGATCATGACGAGAGATAATAAAATGGTTGCCATAAATAGTACTTTAGTGAGATTGTTCAGCTCCATGTCAATCAGACCAATCTAGAAATCAATGGCAAAACACTTTAATACGCTATTATACAGCGAACAAGGGGCAATAAATGGTTCTCTTGCTGGTGAATAATTTGTTAAACAAACATAGGGAAAAGGTAAAAAGAACACTGAGAATTGGGTATGACATCGTTTCCGTCATTACGCATCATTATAGTTTTCGTTGAAAAACCCTTTTCAGTTACGTCACCTATTAGTATGATTTTAGGCTTGAATATAGTTTTCGCGCGCTGTGATTGATCGATTATGAGACGATATTCACCTTGCCTTCATGCTATTTTAGAATCTGTTCGCGGCGCTATTTTGTGGACATTTATAGAGATATTCACATCCAAAGGTAAAGGAAACAAGACAATGGTTTTGCGCGAAAAAATTGTGAAATTCTCTTTGCCTTGGTCCCTAATGGAGGAAGGGGGGGTTGAAAAGGGTACCTTTGATTGTGGATTAGATGTGTTCATGACGCTTCTTGTTTCTACTCCAGTGTACACCACTACACCAAGAGCTGTACCTGTAGAGATGTTAAAACACCTTGAATCAATTAAAAACTAAAAGAGGGGGAGAGGTGAGAATATATATGAAAGAACTGAAGAAACACTGGGATAGCATTAACGCACAAAAATGGAACAAATAAACATTTTCAAGACTTTAATGCGCCACGGAACTCAATCTACTTGTGTTCACAAGGACTATCAAATTTAGATAAAATGAAAAGAATGGTAGCATAATTCCAGAAACGGTTGATGAAGACAAAATTATTTTAAAGAATAACTTACCAGAAGCTACCACTGTATTGGACCATAATGTATTTTCAATACTTAATGGAATCTCTGCCCGCTCTCCATCGTACTAAACGTCAAAACAGAAATAAAGTTATCGATTTATCCAGGTGATTTCTTCCAGGATTAGCAATGCTTTGGAATTCTGATTTGATATGTGGAAATATTGTCATTGGTTTAAAAAATGCCATAATTGAATTGAACTGAAGATCCTCCATGCAGCAATTTGTAAAGTCTGTTAAAGGAAGCATTCACAGCACACCCAAAGGTATAAGATTATTACAGATAGGCTAGCTCCTAAGTGGGTTGGGCACCGGTCTGTTGTGTAGGAAGTAATGCATTCAAGCTTCCGCGGCCGGACTCACAATCAGAATCTTGAAATATTTGAGCACAAGATGGTGCCTTTGCTCTAATAATATCTGCAAATCGTCAGACCTTCGCTGTGGCTCGGATGACCACGTAAAATGGCCGTCCTATCTCACTTAGAGACGTTAAACATAGAGGGCCACAAGTTTATCAGTGCTAAGTTGGCTATTGTCACATGCCACCCTGTCTAAATAAACACGATTATTGTTATCATTAGAATACATACACATACCCTAGTAAATGTACCAATAAAGTTATGAATATCCTTCTGTGGCTTCTCAGCATAAACAGAGGCACTTATGTTTAGCAGGTCCTGGGGAAACATAAATTATGCTGATCAAACGTATGAAGAATCTAGGGCAACATTCAAATACTTTACTACAATAGGATACAAAGAAAGAAACACTTGCACAACAAGCAATGCATGCTGCAGCAGAGCACAACCAACATCATCAACATTGAATAATATCAACATTATCAACAACATCATCATCCTCATCATCAGCATCCCTATTATCATCACCAACATCACCACCATCACCGTCTCCACCACTACGACTGCCACCATCACCATCACCAACACCAACGCCATTACCAACATCATCACCATCAACCACCATCACCACCACCTCCACCATCAGCTTCACCATTACCATTATCATCACCATCATCTTCATCACCATCACCATCATCATCTTCATTACCATCATCATCATCATCACCACCACCACCTCCACCATCAGCTTCACCATTACCATCATCATCACCATCATCTTCATCACCATCACCATCACCATCTTCATTACCATCATCATCATCAACACTGAACAATATCAAAATTATGATCACCATCAGCTTCACCATTACCATCACCATCATCAACACTGAACAATATCAAAATTATGATCACCATCATTTTCATCATCAACAGAGCATCGTCATCATCAACACCAACAGCATCACCATTAACCATCATCAACATCAATATCCACAAGATCATTCATTGTCGACATCTTTGCCATGAATTCATCATTATCACATTTGAACTGGAAACTGAACCTGCCAAAAGCCGATCTGAGAAAAAGTGTTAGCCAACCAGAATCGAGAACAATTGCAAACCTGAGCTGTCACTTATTCTCTTTTAATCATTTACTATAAAAACTGTAACAAATTCTTTGACATTTTCCCTTTCTAACATTGCTTACCTGATCAGTAGGTAGTCTTTGGCAGGCAGACACTGTCAATCTAAGCTTCCAATCAGTTTCTCCATCAAGTTGATCAGTTCTTAGAAAACAAGAACCTAGAGAGAATAAACAGCAATGTCAGACATCTCCACATGCATAAGGTAAGATGATGGGATACTGAGTAATCGTATCCCTTTTTTTCCTCATTTTCTCCTTTCCTCCCAACCCCCCTCCCCATCTGTTTTTTTTTTTTTTTTTGCTCTTCCTTCCTATTTTCCTTTTCTCCCATTCTACATAACTGAAACTAACTTACCCGTTTTCTCTGAAGTTCTTAGAAAGATCATGTCAGCTGGAACACGCTGGTCCTGAAAACATTGGTGAATCATTAAAAAAAACAACTTAAAATTCATGTTAAACCAAGAATCATTTTATTCTTAAAGCCAAAAGTTTGTAATGTCCTGCCTTCTATAAATATTTTCAGGCTTGAAACAAGCTTGGCAACATGCATCCTTATTTTGAACCCCTTTGACTAGATGTTGGTCAATAAGGAGCAATAATATGGACACCCCTGTTCAACATATCAAATGGAGTGAGGATGTTTGCAAAATGAACATTACAAATATAAAACTGAAAAAAAGTTCTAATTTTTCAGCAATGAGGAGATGAGTATGAACCATAAATGCCAAAAGTAATTACCTTTTCTACAATGATAAGATCTGATACTTTAATAGCAGAACTAGGAACTCTTGTTACTCCTATTAAAAATATTAATGAATACATAAGAAGGAATAAATAAAAAATAAAAAAATAAATGAATCACTTTATTTAAGTGTCTAGTTGTTCTAGCACTTTTGCACTAATATGGGACACTTTTCGCTCAAACGCACTACCACTACATTCAATATTCTATGCACACAATGCTCAACTCACAAGTTGCTTTTCATGGAAGGAGGAAACCGGAGAACCTTGTAGCATAGGAGAGAACAACACATCAAACAAACTCAAATTCACATGTGGCTACCGCAGGGCTCAAACCAGCAACCCGACCCGTTGGACTCACAGTGGTGAAAGACGACGCATTAGCCGCAAAGGCCACCCATGCTACCAATAAATGGGTACAATAAAACAGAACATCAAGTCAAATTATAAGTGTCACACTCTCACCTCTTTTAGTTAGTTTACTGTACATAGTAGAGTTGAGCTCTTTGTCCCTTCTGTATCTGAGAAAGTCATCATATCCCTCACGACACATGGTAACAGCTAAAACAAATCCCTAAATATAAAAAAAGGGAAGTCAAAATATTGAACTCCTTTTTCCTTTTCTATTTACTCATTATCATCATAATAATTATTAGTTTTATTAATATAATGCTAAATGAGGTAAACACAATTTAATATGTAAAAACTAAGTAATTGTTTTCATGATTTTTGACAAAAAACCATCAACCACAACTACTCATTGGCTTTTTTCTATCATTAATGAAAGACCTATTTTTATTGGTTATGTATGACACCTATTTCAAAAAAGGTTGTCGAAGCCATAGGAAATGAAATAGGCAAGAAAAAGCGAACTACTGTATGAGAAGGAATTCCCACGCCCCATTATTTAATGCTATTTTTAGAACCACTGATGCTATTTTTAGAATCATTTGATTGTTCGTTTTTTTTCTACAGTGCATACTGTGTGCACTCTATACACTCTAACTTCTGTGTTCATGACAAAAGTAATAATAAGAAACACAGGTCATTCAGGTTATTTCTGGATATTGGAACGACCTATCTCCTATGACTTATCGCCTATTGTCTATCTCCTTAGGCTCTGACAATCTTTTTAAAAATAGTTGCAAATCATACTCATCATAGTCATCATTATTCTTTAGAGTTATTCTTAGAAACAGACCCAGTAATTAATGTAACCTATATAATATATATTCGTCATCAAAACTTCTAATCATCTTCTCCATCATCATCATCATTATCATTATCACTGGTCATAATCATAATCATGTCCATCCTCACCAGCATCATCATCATCATCATCATCATAATCATTATCATCACTATCATCATCATTATAATCATCATCACCACCATTCTCACCAGCAACATTACCCTCCTCCTCCTCCCCCTCAACATCATCATCACTGGTCATCATCACCAGCATCATTTATCATCATTATCACTACCATTGATCATCACCATCAACATTAACCTCACCACCATCATTTATCATCACCATCATACGTCTTTATGAACATCCTGTTGCCACTTACAAGAGGTCCCCAGTAGGTATACAAGTATCCTATCTTCATTTCAGGAACAAATTGTGACAAGGCTACCACCAAGAAGTAAAGATTAAGAAAAAACTTGAACTGATTGAAAAGAACCTGGAATAGAAAGATCAAGGAAACCTGATAAATATTCTGGGTTTGATCTCAATTCTGCATTGTAAATAATAATATTCAAGATATTGTCAAAGGTTTTTTGGATAGTTATAACTTTATTTATTTTTATTTGAGATTTTACCTACCGACCAGTTTGGCATAATGGGACACAGGGTCGGGTCCCCTTAAAGGTACCCTAAAAATCCCCATACCAATTCTTTCCTCTGATGCAGAGTGAAGTGGAGAGACAGCCCTGTCATTTTACTTGGTCATGACCGAGATACACAAAGGTCTGACCATTTGCAGATGTCATTACATAGGCAGCAACTGGTCTGGCCAGGACTCTAACCACAAATTCCCACATGAAATTAAGTCTGATGCTCAACCAACTGAGCCAACTGAGTAGTTATTTGCAGTATTGCATTTCGTAATATGTTATTATATACTTATATTTTTCAATATTGCAGGGAATGGGTACATAGTCTCCTAAAAGAGACAGCATTCAGTGGCACATCAAATTGGAATTTTTAAATTATTGATTTTTTCAAAGAGATGAAAACTGGAAATCCTGGACAAAAACCTTCGAAACATCTGAGAGAACCAACATGCAACTCTACACGGCACATATCAGTGGATTTGACCCATAATCAGGGGCAGTACATAATTTAGCAGCACATGCAATTCCTACAAATTAGCTTTAAAATTTTGGTATTAATACAAAGTTCAGTACTTACCAAAGGAATGAATGTGATGATGTTATACTTTTGATTTCTGATGACATTTGCAGGAAATTTTTGGGTGGCAGACTTAAAGAAAAAATTTAAGTAACATTAGTATTTATGTATAAAACGCTATAATCCTAAGTTGCTTGCCTCAAATCTTGTGAAAGAACTAAAGATTTAGCAGTGGTTCTTCATTTCCTGAATTCATATTTATGCCAATAATGTTAATGTCAGGAAAGGACAATATATTTATTAAGGTGTCATTCGACTGTTATACACCACTCATCATCACAAGTAAAACTTGGTTTTAAAGTAGAACCCAAATTCCATTGCCCCCTTTAAAAAAACTCTGGGCTGATCAGAATCAAGGCATGGCTGACTCACAGGTCAAATTAGAATTTAGCATGTTAGGTTTTGTGGAGAGTGCAGAGAAAGAGTCACCTTACACCTGGTAGGCTGTTTTTGGGAGACATACTCCTACTGCGTTTGTACAAACAGTTTAATATGTTCTTTACTGTCTTCCCCTGTACAAAGGTCAGGGACAGATAATCCCCAATATATGGTCATAGTATATCGTGATCTGAGAAAACGTGAAAGAACAATAAAAAGCCGTCTGTGATTTTTGATTGGGAAATATGAAGGAAGGATGGAAAATGGAAGATAGGAATGATATATGCTAAATGTATCTGCTCAAGATAAATGAAGAATAATAGGAATTAGTGTTATATATTTGGGAATTAAGTAAGTTTAGATGGCTTGGTAGATGGTTATCAGTTAATTCAATGAAAACATAGATTCCATACAAATATGTATGTAGTTTAATGCTCAAAAATAAGTTTAGGAGTAATTTCTATATATCAATAATTATTAGTTAGTACCTGCATGGTTATTTATAGTTCTATACCTGTAACTAAACAGACTACCGATGTGTTCAAAAATATGTACTGACCCTCTTCCAACATTTATGATTTAAGAAAATTATATGTAATGTAATAACTGCATTTTGAAAATCTCTAGAAAATGAGGAAAATGGTTAGAGAATTAAGTTTATGAACCTACCTCTTTTCCAAGAACAACCGTTCTTGCTTTCATTTCAATTCTACCCATGATTTTATTTCCAATACTTTCCAAACAACTAGAATAAGAACATATCATTCAAGTCAAAAAAATTCCACGTCATAAGCACAGATCATAAGTATAGGTCTGGGATGTACAGATTGATTCATTCTGGCCATATAAAGCTTACATGAAAGTACCTAACTAAAACCAAGTCATATAATTTGCATAAAGCTACAGATAAATTCAAAGCATTTTCTTCAGATAAGATTGTAACCCTGGTGATCCAGTAATGTAAATACAATTCCAATCTTTTCCCAATTAAAGCAGTCAGCACCTAAAAACACAGGGACCCCAAGACCCTAATAATAAATGTTAAGTAAAACCTCAAACAGCTGTTCATTGAAATAACAAAAAAAATCAAAAAGAATTTGTCAGAAAACTGTACATATTTAAGCTTATACATGAAGTTAGGAGTTTTATTCAATTTTCTATAAATTTCCTATATCTGTGGCGTCAGTTGACTATTGTTGACCCCCTTTTGTATTAAAAGCTTGAATCTTACGCGGGAGAAAGATAGTTATTGTTCATATATCGTATATTTATCCATAGTAAATGTACAGCACAATTAATTGGTGTTAATCCTACACATAAAAAATAATATTAAAAATATAAGCTATAGCGGAATTTTATTGTGTTGGGGTTAAATATTTTATGTTTCGTAAATACAGTGTCTTTCTACGCGTCAAAAAATCTACTTTCGGTTTTGAAGGTTACAATTCAAATTTACCTTCCACAGCAAGTCTTCCATCCGCCACAACAGAACCACCAGCATTTCGAGCCAAGACTCTTTTTTCCTTTCCGTTTCCTTCGATTCCTTGGCGTCCCCGAATCCTCAGCTGTAGACCCGTATCCTTCGGAAAGATAATCGTCATCATCATAATCGAAATCCTCTTCAATCATTAATGGAACTTCGTCCATGTTTGAACTTCCTTCACCTGAATTGGCGTTTGTTCTTGAACGAGTTTTGTTTTCACCGCTCCTTCGATCTTTTCCCACTGCTCCCAGGGTGATTTCTTCGTACGGCATTTGGACGTAAAGCTTGTTTGAATGCATAAATATGTGTTTAGGGTGTAGCTGGTGTAGCTAGCTGGCTTCGCTGCTCGATCAACTGGAGAAAAATTTGATTAAAGTTCTACTTCACTGGCAGCCGCCATGTTTATGAGCTCAGGAAGACCGCTGTACTTAGGACACAGGAAGCCCAGCATTGCTCACTTGGAATCATCATCAGTTCGTATTATCATTTTTTTCTGTTTTCCTTTCTTTTCTTTCTTTCTTTTCGTTTCTCTTCGTCATTTCTAAAAGTAAAAAGACATTTTAAAGTTTAAGTTACTCAAATAACGCAGTGTAAAACGTAGAAAAGTCATCATAGTTCACTTCATTTTTACTTGAAGTTACGTACTTTTTGCACATTTGAAGAACTTGTGTCGAGCTCGTAAATTTTAAGTTGAATTCGGAAAAATCACTTCAGTTTTGCTCCATGTCCCCTATTGAAGCTACTGCTAGAGTTAGATGTTGAAGCAGAAATGAATATAATATAGAAATTAAGACATGAATGACGCGTTTGCAACATGGGCGTATACAGGATTTTCCATCCTATGGGGGGGGGTTCAGCCCCACTTGAGCTAAGCAAACTCTTTCCCTCTATTCCCAAAAAGATGCGCACACAAAATTAAACTGCATCAGGGATTTCCTTACCCAGATACACGTTTGTACATTTAATAGTTCATCGTTCCCATGCAGCCACAGAGACATATGCAATAAGCGAAGTGTATTCATCTCGACTCGTATGGCGTCGCGGCAGAACCAGCCCTTTAGTGTGTTGTAAATAAGTGACATGTAGGTCTCAAGATAACAATCAAACAGTCAAAATAAACAAAGAAAACAAACAAGACGACTGTCAAACATATGTATATTTTTAATCAATAAAATCCTCTAGGATATAAAATGGTATTTTCACGACCCGAAATCAAGCATTACTGAAGCGTTTCTTTCTGTAACATTTTAGATTGTGCTTTGTCCATTTGATTAATTGTTTAGATGAATTAACGTTTATAAAAAGAATCTGACACAACAATGACGTTGACCATGATCTTTTACCTAATCTCAGTTCAATTCATTTGCAAAGCACCCGGGCCCACCAGCAGCTGTCATATCCCAGACGTTATGCGACAATATATCATGAAGCAAGTTGTCATTTTATGGCCTATCTTTCTATTGACGATATGTACGGAGAGTTATTTATTGACGGCCACAACAGAACAGCAAGTCCAGTATTTTTTAACAAAATACAACAACCAAGCAGAGGAATACCAAAGAATGCAATACCAGGTATTATGGGCATTCTACCAAAAGATGTCTCCTGAATTACAGCATAAGTTAGCAAGGATTGAATCCCTTGCAGCCGAGTTCAGCAACAATGTTACTATAGATGCTGAGGGTTTTAGCCTTGAGAACTTAGACCCTCGGACAGTTCGTCAAATGATGTTTATTCGTAAGAATACATCGCCGAAGTCAAAGCAACTTGTGAAGGAGTTAAGTCGAGCAGTTTCGTCAATGACGCATATATTTGGACATGGAAAGGTGGGTTTTATATTCTTTTATTTGTCTTTCTTTTTTTTTTTTTCTTTTCTCTTTTTTTTTTTTTTTTTTTTAATTGGAAATATTTAAAATATTTAAATAGAGAGGTTTGAATTAGGTGAAAGTCGGTCATGGAGTGAGTTGATTAACAACAGGTGGTAACAGGTTTCTGCTGAGACCTATTCAAACAAGACGGCAGGTCACGTGTTTGTCTATTTGATTCTTTTGAGGTGCATACCTTGTCCTTGCTTTCTTTCGCAAAGGGCTATCCCATAAACCTAGCTCTTTAATTTCCAGCCCTGAAAGCATGCGCAGTGCAAAGTAACAATGGGGATCACTCAGCTGGCCAACCGCTTAATATGGTATAAAGATCAATAGCATCAGTTTTTGAGATTGAGGGGTCACATTCACATCAATTATATTGCCCTTAAAAAAGTAATAACATTGACAAGTATGCATTAATTAATTATGTGAGTTTCATTAATTTTTCACCTTTTTGATCGGTATCGTCTAGTGCTGATTTGAAAAAAAAGGGTTTCTTTTATTTGTGGCCCTGTTCGCACAGCAATGCCATCTACTTTTGCAATTGAATTTGCGGCATATCCCTTAATTTGTTCTTTTCCGTGGCTCTCCCAGGTTTGTTTTAAGCAAAGAAACGGCAAGTGCATTTACCTAAAGCTCATTCCTGACCTCGTGAACATCATGTCCAGATCACTTGACAACGAAATGCGCCTATTTGCCTGGAAAGGATTTCGGTACATCACCGGTCCAAAAGTCAAGCCCCATTTCATCACCTACGTCAATATTTCTAATATCGGGGCTCGAGAGCATGGCTGGAAAGATGTTGGTCAAAGCTGGAGGTCTGAATATGAGTTGGGACCGGGTGGGGTCGTTGATATGATGAAGGGATTGTGGAAGGAGCTGAAACCACTGTACCAAAAGTTCCATGGCTACATTAGGTATGATACACGAATAGAGGCTTTGCACCATCATGTGATGGCAGCCATGATAAAGATTTCATTTTCCCAGGGAGGTCGACTCTATCGTTGAACCTCCGCGATCCTGTCATGACTGCATTCCATCATATCACGTAATGGTGCAAAGCCTCTATACCTGCCCACTAGAGCATGTATATTATTATTAGTTATTAGTTGATAGATGAGGACTATTAGATTACTATACTTTCCATATTTCAGCGGCTCACTAGTCCAAATAGAGACTAGAAGGTATTTCTAAAAGATTATCCAAATTTTGACCTTGAAGCATAGATTAAATGCTCTCTTGGTAAGCCCAATATAAATTAATACCGTGATGATACAGTAACTGGCGGTACCTCAAAGCATCTCGGGAAATTGTGGGCTTCCTGTGGAATCGTTTTCAAGATGGCGTCCAAAGAGCTTACAACTTTTTGCTGTTGCTTAAAGAAAATGGCTATTTTTACAGGTATTTCTAGTCGTTTAGAACAAAAATCAGTAATCTTCATTCATGGGAAAGAAAAAACTTTTCTCTCTGCTATGCATTCTTTCGTTCTTTCACTTTATTTTTCGTTGAACATATAACGTTTTTCAGAGCACTGTAAGTAAATGAAATAGCGCCATATTTTTGCCCAAATGAAAATGCCTAAAGGTTCCTTTATGAGGTGTGTATGATCATTTATAGAGTGGTCTTATAGACCCATTAAACAAAGTGTACTAATTAGAGTGCAATAGTCAGATAATCACAATAGAAAACAATAGAATTAGAGTGTAATAGTAGTAAATAAGCTAAAGCGTATTTCACGGGTTTATTTAAACCACTCTCTATATTACAGTGTTCTTCGTTTTTCTTTACTTACCTTCTGTTCTCTTCTAGGTACAGACTGCGAGAGATATATGGGCACAATAACGTCTCTCGCTCTGGCCCAATCCCGACGCATCTCCTGGACATGTGGGGGTTTGACTGGAGCTACCTCACTTATCTAGTCAAACCATACCCCAAAAAACCAGACATCCAGTTGACTACAACTATGTACAAGAAAGGTATGTCTGTACTAGATATGGTACGAATGTCTGAGGACTTTTATGTATCTATGGGACTAGAGAAAATGGTGCCGTCATTCTGGAAAAAATCGTTGTTTAGCCACAAGGCTGGTGAAAAGGTAGATTGTACGATATCTGCCTGGGACTTCTCACCTGGAGATTATAGGTAAGAAATATTCCAAATATTTAAGTATTAATCATATTTTCTTGTGGAAAGGCTTTCGTACAAGTGGGAAATGTAAAGTACACTGACTTACAGCACTTACATGGTATGGAATGCCCTAACACTAAAATGGCTTCCCATTGTTGCGCTTCACCCAATCGGAGTGATTTCCGCCTATGAATGGGGAACGAAACAGCAGACTCCTAGCCGTACCATAACCCTGCTTTATGTTACCGTACAGTAACTGTTGGATAAATTTACTTCAAAATAATGGAAAGCCATTTCAATGCTATTTTATGTCAGATCGTGTATCTAGAGTTCAGTAATGTACGTTTCCCTCCATGCAGAATGACAATTTAAAGAGACTGAGAGGTTTTCTTATGAGTGGGAAACAAACGGTACTTACTTAGAGCAGTTTTCGCATGACTGTGAAAAGCGCAGTGTCGTAAGCGTGCAGTGCCTTAACCGTGAGTTTTTAGAATTTTAATTGGCTGATTTTTTTCGCGCAATATGATTGGTCTGACAGTGCCGTGACCTTGTCGTGACCGTGTCCGCGCCGTCTTTATGCCGTGTTCCGGGTATTCGATTGGATGGAGAATAAATTCTCGCGCAAAGTGATTGGTCTGGCGTATCCCTTGCTGTGTCACGACCTTGTTCGTGCCGTGAGATTTTCACAGTCATACGAAAACTGCTCTACAGCACTTCCACGGTACGATATATGGCAATATTAAAATGGTTTCCCATTGTTTTCCTCCGTTTCACCTGATCAGAGTACTTTTTGTGCAAGTAGAAAACTTACATACTGCTAAGCGTACGGTACTATACCATATGTTACCGTAACCGTACTTTAACCTCGTTATTCGATGAAGCGCACTAAAGAGAAATGGAAAGCCATTTTCGTATTATTATATGTCATAACGTGAACCTCCTCTATGTCAATTTGAAATGTTTCCCATCAGTAGGGCGGTTTTAGTGTGAGTGGGAAGCAATGCGACAAAATGGAAGTCGTATACCGCATCTTACCGTGACCGTAGCTACACACATTGTGGTTATTTGAAACGTTAGTACGTTTTTTCATCTTTTCACGGTGTATAATTTACCTTTTTATTATTACTGTTTCTTTAGACACACCGACGCAGCTCACACTAGTTTTTAGCTAGTTATCTCTTCATACCATAACTCTTTGTGCTCCTGGGAAAACCCCAAGATAGTGTGCTGCGGTTATCACGTGTATTTTAGTGGCTAGCTGAAATTAATTAATATTTTCATTACAGGATCAAGATGCCTTGCGCATCACTGAATGAACATGAACTGTTAACTGTGATCCACGAGATGGGCCATATCGAGTACGACATGATGTACAGCAAACAACCCTATGTATTTCGTAATGGAGCAAATCCCGCCTTCCACGAGGCTGTTGGTGATGCTGTATCGCTATCTGCAAGAGTGCCATCTTATTTAAAGAAGGTTGGACTGCTTCCAGAAGATACCCCGTTCGACAAGGATCCAAGTGAGTTTGAGTTTACTGTTAAAATAGTCTAGTTGTTATATATTGATTGGCACTAATCATACGTAATGATAAGTGCTGGTCTACTGATACACTTGCAAGTCCCTCTATACAAAATTGCAGATTGCAATCAAGTGTATTGCATTTGCATTGGCAATCTGCATGTGGATTTTCAACTAGCTGTGTTTCCTTTATTCAAAAACCTTTGAATAAAGAACATCATTTTACAGCAATGTGATGACCATTCAGTGTATGTTTGCTGGGGCAGCAAACGTCATGTTGATTATATGTGGTTTGTTTGTACCAAACAAGGATATAAATATAGATAAATGAAAAATTGTTCATTTATCTACCAAACCTCTATTAAGCGACCGACCTCTATGTAACGGCCACTTGGCAATTCCAGTATGGTGCCATAAATATTTTCACGTGTTCGTCATAAAAGAATAATTCTCAAGGGAATGTCACGTGATCCAAAATGAGCCTACGTAGCTATACTATTGGACTTAGAAGGAAGATGAAAGTAAATTCCAGCCTAACACAATTGCCATGGCAACAGCAAACCTTCGCGAAGATTTATTACGAGCGATCGATATTGAACTGTCATTTAGTGTTCAACTCAGAGGGGGTGGGACGGGAAGGTTTGCAAAACTGACTTATTTACCCAAGCTTTATCTTAACACCATCCTAACAACTTCAGTATCTACGACTAAGATCTTTTCATAGCTGATGGAAGAGCAAAAGCTTTTAAAATCAGAATTAAGTGGGCTTATCGAGTATAAGTGCGGTGAGACAATCATCCTAAGAAAAAAAGGATCATATTGTTGTTATCACTTGGCCAGTTTCCATCAGTCGTTTGTGAAATAGATTATTGTTACGTTAATAAATATCTTGGCTCCAGATCTGTAGACATAAATATTAGTATTGCGTTCGTAATCCTGGTAACACAGAACTAAAACGTGTAGCTCGTAGAACGATAAAACCTGGAGCTAAAAATTGCACATACTGTAATTTAGCTTTCTTACTTAGCCTCGTAACGAAGAAAGTCATAACGAGGGTAGTGCGGCAATTACATCAGATTCATTATCACAGTAGTATTTTCAAATAGTCAGGTCATGTTTTAAGATATATAAAATGCCTATTGATCACATTCTTTAAAACCAGAAGCTTATGGTTTTGTTTTTGTCATGTTTCTCAAAGAGTTGCATGACACAAGATTATCACAAAGAAAGATTTCTTGACCTCAGCTTAATTATTGATCTAGTCTACATTTGTACAAAGATTTATTAGTATAACATGCTGGTGCTAAATCGGGATTATTGGATTTCTTACCATAGCAACGAAAAATTCCATTAGATTACGCGCTTATGTTGAAGCTTATGTGTTGTCAGTGTTTGTTTGGTATTCAAGCGCGAGTGACTACATTTTTCTTGCTTATTTATAGCTTGTTTTTCTTATTTAATAGAGTGTGAGCTTGACATTTAATCCAAATAACTTTCAATAAATCTTATCAGAACGCGTCTAATAAGGTTGACTATGATATTCAGTCTTCCTTAGATACATTGCAATCGAAATCAATATCAAGTAACGATGAAGACTATAGTTAACGTATCACTTTGACCGAAAACATGGTCAGGGCAGTCAGTGCCATAAGAAATTAAGGTCGGATAAGCGGATTATTATTAGATTATTATTATTATGCGATAACTAACTAAAAGTAGACATAATGTCTGAAGACAAGACAAATCTTCAGTCTGAAAAAATAGACTTATCCATTGCTTAGAGGTGCCCATTTTTATTATTATGTTGACTTATCATAAGGACCCTCTTATCAAATACCACACACGAGTGAACTGGAGTGGAATTTACATTTATGGAATGTGCATATATTTTTTGATAACTCATCCCTGACTTAAGACTCTGTAGACGGACGTGTTGTCGTTATCCATACGTTTTGCACTTTCACTGTGACGCGCGTTTTACTTGAGCAAGTTGGACTCGTTCACAACAGAACCTCATTTATTCCATGATGAATAGTGTTCGACTGCCAATAAAGTATTCTTCGATTGCACGTTACGTCATCGCGGCCATGTTGGTGCCATTTAACAAAAGATTTCTCATTAGCGTCCATTGTTAACGGCACCACAATGGCCGCCATGCTTGTCTTTTGACTCTCTTGGGAATGCTCGCAATCCATCAATAAAAACAAAGCGTTTGCGGGAAGACTGACATGTTTTGTTGAAGGCTTACTGACCTTAGACAGACCTTGACAGTTTTGAATTCTTTGCTGTATTTACTTCTGCTTTGAGAGAATTTCTGTCTAACTTTCAAAACTGAACAGGAAAAAAGCTTTTAACATTTTGGCAAAACTCCAATGTAAACAACTTTAGAGCTCGTGTGAAAAAAAGTGTGTTCAATAATATATTGTCCATAGATCAAACGTATGAACTACCATCGAGATAAGATAGATACAAAGGAGAAAAGTATAGACCAAAATATACATAGCGGTACATAAGTTAACGTAGCGTTCCAATCCTCGAACCCTTTGTCTGTTATTGATGGTTTTCACGGCGGCCATGTTGGAGGAACTTAACAAAAGAATTGTCACTGAATTCTTTTGTTATATCCTCCAACATGGCCGCCGTGTCTTTTGTTATTTAATTCTCTTGGGAATGGTTGAAAAAACATCAATTGATTCATAGGCCATGCCAATCTCTAGTCACTAGTCGTTCAAATGTATAGATGCAAACAAGTTTTAAATTCAGAAAAGTCAGTAAATTTAATGCTTTGGTTTTCAAAGCCAGCACTTTTTGCTACTAGTAGGGTATAACTTATAGACTAATAGTAGGTTATCCAATCAGAACGCTGCATTGATGATAGATCACCAGTTGGATTTGACTAAGACGTGTTATCAGTCTTGTAGCCTCTAGAATTTGTAGTAAGGCCAGATATGTTTTGTAATATAAATGTTCGTGGTTTTACATCTCAACGTCCATTGCCATCGAAAGATAGCTTTCTCTGATGACTCAGTGAATATAACCTTAAAGATGTTGCCCTAGAGTTGATAGAGTAGCTCTAAAGCTCTCATACACATACCAGGAATGTTTTCACGTGAATATATTGTCGTACGTTGAACTTTTTTTTATTGCGCATTGCTCTTATTTCACAGTGTGGAGATTTGTTACGTTACAAATTGTTCGTACATTCCATATCACTAATCTTATTGTGCCACTGATCTTAGTGACTCGTGCCAGTAGTATAATGTCGCATGGCTTTATAATTGTACACTTATTTAATGATGTATGTTCTTAAAATCTTTATGCGCAACCTTCTGTTTCAATAGCGCATACATGACACTGATCTTATTGGCTCGTGCCAGTAGTATAATGTCGCATGGCTTTATTTTGTACACTACTTTAATGTTGTATGCACTCAAAATCTTTCTGCGCAACCTTCTGTTGCAGTAGTGCATACATGCCACGGATGTTATTGCGGAATGGCACTAACGGTGGTACGCATTACATTAATCATACTGCGCATTGCTCCGCAAGTTACCTACCTCGTTGCGCAGGGCTCAAATGTTGTTACACGTGGCTAATCTTAACATTTATGGCCTCATCATTATAGCTTTATATATCACAAATCACATTGCGCAAATGGTTGTAATTTAATTTTTCAGTTTAAATGATGCAAACAAGTTTGTTACGCATATGAACGCCCTATAATAATCTAATTTTTTATTTACAACATCTGATTGACCGTATCGAAGGATATAACAATATATACGTAAGTTAGTATGCCAAGATAAACCCATAATTTATATCATATTCATTGTAATCGAATCACTATCCAAAATTTGTTTTAGTACTGCTTTAGGCTAGTCAAAATCAGCCTACAATATCGCCTGATATTTTTAAAGTCTTTGTTCATTTTGCATGAAAAATAATTCGCTAATTTAATGTTACTCAAAGTTTCAAAGTTTCCACTGTGTTACCCTGCCGGCAAAATCTCCCTTTAATCTTTCCCCCGAGCGAGAGAAATAAGGGATTTGTCTCCTGGGAAATTAAAAGTAGACTCTGTGTAACTGAAACGTGTGAGTGTGAGCCGAAACATCTAAAGTTTTAGTAAATGTAAGTCAGAGACAGTCAAATTATTTTTCCTGAAAATTGAAAATTCCTGACTTCCATTTTTCAATTTTCGATATTCATTGTCTTAAACTCGATGAGCTTTTCAAAAATAGTTCATAATCAAAAGAGATCGAAATCGTTGAATACGCGCACAATCATCATGATTAATGATCATTATTTAAACAAAACCTGATCAGAACACTAACATTAAATGCGAAGTATTAAAAAAGGATGCTTTTACAATCCCTCCTTCTAAATCTGCCTAAAGATACTGCCAACGGGAAACAATGCCGAATAGATATTTTCCTGTTATTTCTATTTCTATAACTGATATTTCACGTCATCTAAAATTTGATTGCGGGAAAAATGTCACCCAGGTTGAATATATATTTTTATAAAACACTGTCAGTTATGTCGCATGTTTTGTCCTCATGTTCCGCAACGTTTACTAGTGACGATGATGATAGTTCAGAACGTTCGGATCTTGCCGGTGATAGAGAGGGATTTAGTTCGCTAGTGTTAGTTGATTCAATTGGCGGTAAAGTTAAAGGCTTGGCTAATCCACCTGCACCTAAATCGACATCATCGTCTGTGGATTTAGAACCGTCTCTTTCCAAAGGAGGTAACTTTTGAGGTATTTCTCCTCTCGAAGGGTTCTCTTCACTATGAACATTGCCACCACCACCACCAGCCCCATTGCACTGTGGAGTCTTCGCATCCGCCGTATCTTTGCTGTTAGGTGAAGGGCATTGTGTTGGTCTATCATCATCTAACGTAGTTTCCATTGAGTTGGTATCGTGTGGCGCAGCCAAAGTGCTGCCATTTGCTGGGATTTCAATACAGCTATCGTTGTAAAAAGCGTTTGGATCTCGCATAGGAATTGTTGGAGGAACCTCGGAGCTTTCACTGTCATGATCCTGAAAGCGGATTGCTCGGTTTTGATTACTATGATAAACCCCATTGTCAGCTTTTGAAACTGTCGTTCCAGTCATGGTTGATTCTCCAAAACCAACCGCTCCCAAGGGTTGACCGGTCATCCGCTTAGCAAGCTTTATAAACGCTTGACGAAATTCGCGATTGAATAAAGCATAAATGATGGGGTTTAATGTCGAGTTGAGAGCTGGAAGTGCATATATAAATGTCAAACTCAATCCAACTTTAACGTCACGAGAAAGGGGCAAAATAAGTTCTTCTTTAGCCCAAAGACTAATCTGAAGAAGAACGGAGAAAGGGAACCAACAGACCACGAAGCAGCCTATAACAATTGCCAATGTCTTGGCTGCCTTTACTTCCTTTACCAGGTTGATTGAGCTTCGTCTTCCTCTGTTGTTTGAAGAAACTTGGAGCGCAGCCATTGCCTTTGCTTGATTAAAGGCCACGCGGAAAACGAACCCATACATGACCAACACTATTAACAAAGGCAAATAAAACGATATTGCAGCTGATATCGTATAGTAGTATTTGTCTTTTTTTCCACACTCAGGTTCATATAAAAAGCGTTCCTGCTCCCAGGAAGTCCAATTCATTAGTGCCATTAAGGCTAACGTGAAGGAGAAGCCCCAGACAAAGCTAATAAGTCCATACCCTACTTTATTTGTTATTATTGAATGGTATCGAAAAGGATGCACTATGGCAGTATATCGATCAATAGAGATGATTGCAAGGTTCCACATAGATGCATAACTACAGGTCGTTTCTATTACGATCCAGAGGCGACAGAATTCCTTGCTCAAGCACCAATGCGCATTATGTATTGTCTGATCGATCCTGAATGGCAAAAAGATGGAGATGAGCAGGTCACTCACTGCTAGAGACACGATGAAGTAGTTTGTGATATAGCGAAGTCGACGGAAAAATATCACGGCTAGAACGACCAAAAGGTTTCCGACGAAGGTCAGTATGAGAATGAGGATTAAAAATGTTGTTTGAAACTTGAATTCGGATTCTGTGGGAAGGCTACAGAAGTACTCTTGAGGCGGTCGCCCCGGTGCTTTAGTTGCATTCATGGTTGAATTAGGTAGATCCATATTCAAAAAGTCACTTGTTGAATGCTTAACCATATACCATGTTAATATTTGCTTAACGATGGGATTCCTTTCTTCCTGACTAAGTCAGATCCAGATGACAAGAGAGAAGTATGTGCTTGATAATACGTTCAATCAAACCTCTTCTGCAGTGTTCTCGGGTATGAATTAAAACAAATGGGTCGTAAACTCGTACAATCCCAAAAAAACTTGATGCCTTAAATAACACAGCGGTCAGTAACCACAACAATGCGGTTTGAATACACACAGTCCCGTCCAAGGTAGCCCACCGAAGATTCCAACGCAGTAGCGTAGACCTCACCAAGTTTTTGATAGACTCAACCACTCTTTATATCCGATGAGCTGTTTGGGATAAATTGTTTTGCTGTAACGACGAGTGGAATTAGTGTGTTCACTTATGCTCTAGTAAACCCTCTGTAAATAGAGCTCTAGAAAATCCAAGTATTCCAAAACCTATGTAAATAAAGAATAATAATTAGCCAAGTTACCATGACAATCAAGACTTGCGTCAGTTTTAAAGTGTGGTCAATTTGACCTTTAAAAGATCCTTAAGACACTGACCAGCTAAATAATTGTAAAGAACTTATCATTAATCATCTTTCAACGGGTTTAGAGTTTATAACACCTAATAAATAGCTTAATAGCTTAATAGATTGGTTCTTTGATTATCGAACTTTGCCGAAAGCGTTTGTTCTTAGGGGAGTGGGGTTAGGCATGTTTTTTATGGATGATTCAGTGACAAGGTTGAGTCACTAATCAGGGCGTGATCATCTTAATCCATCTAATCTAAAAAAATTTCCATTCAAATCCATGGTGTAGAATTTAGAGAAGGCAATTAGGACGTTGTTCTAAGAATGAGATTTCTTATTCCTGAACGCATTGGTGAAAGGCATATTGGTAATTCAGTTAACTTGATGTAAGGAAAAATTCAGTAAAACGTTGGTCATCATTTTAACCTCGTATTTTATCCCTTACTCTTCCCGTGAATACTCGAAATGATATTTCTATTTTATCTAATTAATAAAACTTTATAGGAATTGAGTTATTTTCCACCCCGGAGTCATAACATCTTATCGCTTTTTAAGTAGTCTAGTTTTTCTCTTTGAAGGCTTTTCTTTACCCTTGTCTACTAAATTCTTGTTTTTAATCCCTCTGCTAAAAACGTCCTTTGCAAAGTTTCAAATCGGTTCCATGAATCTTGTGGTAAAGCCATACAATGTCCCCATAGATATTAATAAATATGTCTCCATATGTGTGTAAAGCATAGACTGAATCAGAACTATAAGTGCAGCTCTTATTTCATGATTAACAAGTGGTATTAGAAAGACAAGTCGCTAACTAAGCGAGCCTTATTTACTCCATTTACAGAACAGACTATCACCAGCCTAAAATCGTTCTTGCGACATTCTTTTAGGAATTATATGAGACGAGGCAAGTTCTCAGTGCTGTTGAAGCCAGCAACATCATCGTTTCCTCTAATCTACTTTTACATGTTCTGTTCGTCTGCTGCATTAGTTGTGTGTTTTCTCATCAGAATATATGTCTATTTTAACATGTAGGAGTTTCTTTGTTGTAAGCCTGTTAGTCGTCTGTCTTAGTTTTTCATTGTCTAATCTTCTTCCGCATTAGAACTACAGACTCGTTCAATGACGAGCATATAATTACATTTCAGTCAATCTTATCTCAGAAATTCCTTCGAAACTGGTGCAATGGCCTTGAAGAATGCCAAGTCTGCTTTAAAACCTAAAGGTCTAAGTTTTTGTTTTTATTGTAAATGGGCTTTTGTGGCTACTGCTTCTAGTTATAATTACTATTATAGGTGGTGTGTCTACACAAGTACTTTATCAGATTCCATAATGACCTTTTTACGATCCCTTTTCACACCAAGATACTATTACCGTCGAAACTGATGCAAATGCCAAGTCTGCTTCAAAACGTAAATGCCTGAGTTTTTGTTTTTATTGTACATCGGACCCTTTGAGTAAACTCGACTTTTCATAACTATAGGTGTTGTGTCTACACAAGTGCTTTCTCTGATTCCATAATGACCTTTTTACGATCCCTTTTCACACACCAAGATACTATCACCGTCAGCCGTGCCACTTGAATACCAAAGCACAAAATTCCAATACATTTAGACTGGAATAACAACAGAAATGCGAAGTCTAAAGAGGTCACATCCTCATGGGATATGGGGATACGAAATGTCAGAGGAAAAATATCGTATACTGGATACTCGTGCTAAGGAATGCAGCCCTACGGGAACGATGGAAGTGCTAAGATGCTAGATATTCTGAAGACTTTTGTCAGGACTCTTTTCCCACTAACCTAATGAGAAATGTCTCTTTTAAAAAGCTTGAAAATTTTGGCACTTACCAGAACTGTCACCTTTGAAAGATATCAATTATTAACTCCATTAACTTCCTATCTCGATTATTTAAGAATAATCTATCAGAAGGACATGTCTGTGCAATGCTGAAACAATAGCATTCTCTCTTTCTTAATAAACATGGATTAAATAAGATAAGTCGTGGGATTTGTTTTCTTTTTGCGAAAAAATAAGAAGCTAGTTGTACAGGAACTGAAATTGATACGCCGTGCTGACTATCACATGATTAAGAGGTGCTCTTATTCAAGCCTGTACGAGTTTCTGATAAATTATGGCAGATAAATTATATCTAAACAATAGAAAGCTCATTTGCTGTTTTGTTCTATCAAGTACTGTGTTAGTTATCTCTAGAACATGGCATATTTACGCGCATATAACACGAAACTCATTCACTTGACTGAATTTGTGATCACGTCTAGGCAATAGTATGAATAAGTAAAAAAATATCAGAGCCAAGTTGACTCCGACTGCAATATCGTAGATCACTCAAGTATTTCCAAATCAGGCATTACATCGTATATACCTAGAGTAGTATACACTTTTCATGAAGCGCTTCTAGAACAAAATCCAAGATTCGCAACCAGGAATCAAACCTAAAAATATATGCATATGAAAAATATATTCCAATATCAAACGTTCTGAAATTTGTTTCCAAGAATTCCCTGCCAAAGAATAACGATTCGTAAAACTGATTTAGAAAGTTATGAAGCTCCGCTCAGTTCGTTTCATGCTTTCCTAGTTCATTAAATACAGCTTCCTTAACAATACCATAACAGACCGTTGTTATTTGCTCAATACTGAACAGAGTCACCTAAGGGTCACCAAATACGTGCTAATTCTTCTTTAACTCGTATACCTCGTTACATTACAGTAATTTTAGCGGGCTCTGTCGTGGAATATACTTTTATCGGATATAAATCATAAATTCTTTATTAATTTTGGCTAATTTAAACAAGACTTATCTGGTTCATCTAGTAATTGTGTAGTAGTCGAACTTGCAGGAAAATCTGTGTGTAAAACTTGTCTACCAAAAGTTGTTTTTTTTAAACTGGGAATTCAATTTACTTATATAATCTTACCTCGGGTATCTTGCCTTTAAAGTCTTCCTCAATTTTTCCTTCTTTAATTCAGTGATAACTCGGATTTGGTTCATTGTTTTGATTAAGTTATATTCGATATTCACTCTCGTATTCCTGCGAGTTGTCGAGAAGGCAAGTGTGGCACCAATAGTGCACCAAATACGAGAACACTTTCCTTACCCGGTTTTGCTTGCTTTTGATAAGCTAACCTTCCTAAATACAATTTATAACTAAATAGATAATGACGTACATAAGTCGACTAGTCGCAGATGGATTATAGGAAAACCCCAATGTCACGTGAGAAGGAAAGCTGGCCAATGAAAATGGGGCTACTACAAGATTTGACTCTGTTAGATTGACTCTGTTAGATAGTGTTTGCTTTGGTGTATATATACAAAATTTCTTCCAAGATGCTAAGAGCATTATTATTTTTGAGGTTTATGGTTTCGGTAAGAATAAACATGCCCTAAACTGAAACAGGTTGTTATGATCTGACGAATTTTCTAAATTTAGGTAAATGACTCTATACTCGTGACTTTGAGATACATTTTTGTGGAAATCTGTTAAAAGATTTCTGCGAAAACGATTAAGAACGACCTCTATTTGTCATGCCATGTTCACTAGGACATATTTCCAGTCGAGAAGCTCAATAAACTAAAGCTTCATCATCCATCGTCATTGGACTAAATATCACGAGAAAGCCAATACAGAACGACAGGGAAAAAACGGTTTTTGGCCTTTCGCCATAAGGACAGCTTTACACATTTAAGCTCAATATTTTGTAAACACGTTCTTTCGGAACCAAATAGTAAAATATCAAATGCGATCAAAATTTATAAAATGCGTATTTGAGACATAAAGCCGCGTACTTTGGGAGAGGTGATACTTTGATCAGCAGAAAAACTGTTTTTCGGAATACTTATAAGTAGATTTACTCTAATTCGACAAAATTTCGTCACAAGTTTCGAGCAGCAGTGACACAAATGAAACGCTTAAAAATTTGGAGTATTGAACTCAGTTCATAAAATAAAAATATCGTGAAAGTAGCGCGGGGCTTGTCTATTTTTTTTATCTGCCCTGTCATACAGAACACTAGTATTCCTAACCTTATACATAGGACTGATCGTGAACACGTTAAAACTGATGTGTGGGGTCTTTTTACGAAGGAGGAAAATTCGGAGGGTCAGTGGATCAAATCCTACCTGTGTTACAACACATGAAACCTACTAGGAGGGTAGTGTAGATCACTAATGGTCACCTTAATGGTATTTAGTGGTGCACAAGCAACAAAACTAGATCTCTAGGAATGTAAACTAGAATCACCAACATTGGATTCTCTAGCTGAATTCAATATTGAGTGTGGGACCTTGCCAAAATTTGGTCTAGAAAATTTCTTTAGGACCCCCCACAAGGAACCTGTGAGTAAGCAAATCTGGTTGAGAACCAAGCCAATGAGTGCGAAATTCCTTTACCATTCAAATTATGTTACAAGAATTTTTCTCATGAAAAATTAATCTCACCCTAGACGCTAGTCAGGACAGATATGAGATTTTTTAAGTTGTCATTCATAGTGGAGACGAGATCTTAGGGTCACCAAGGTGAAAATCGTTCTGTAACACATGATAAATCACTCGCTAAACCTTTCTTCCTAAGCAGATCATGTGCTTTCCATACAGGATTAAACTTTGATGACAGTCAATAAGTATAGCATCAAAAACCTACTGCCGATGAAAAGCATTTTCTCGTGTTGCGTGAGTAGAATACGAGTGATGATGCGTGGATGCTCGTGAATCGTGAGTTTTATGTGGTGTGTTGGAATATGCGTGATGCGTGTATCTAAGAAAGAAAGTTTGTGAAACGCCAACACTGACTATCTCCTTGGCAACTCTACTCTAGGATTTTAAAAATCCACGCAAGGAGTCTCGTATACGGTTGGTTTACTAAAGAAATATTAAGATTACGGGAAATATAGAAAAAAATGGAAACTTTTCACCGGCGATGTTAAATTTTTATCCAGAATCACGAAGGCTCCCTAATTAAACAAATGTAGGTCTCTAACTAATGCTATTCAAATTACAATTTATTTCATTTCATTCACATTTTCCCTAGCTTCAATTTTTCGTTTCACGCTGTTTGATTTCTTTTCCAAAATTAAATGCCTAATATCATAGTTGTCGATAGCAAATGGAAGACTTCAAAAAATCGTTACGGCAATATATTTTTCGACTCTTTTGTATTAGAAAATACAGTACACTATCCGACTAAGGCCGATGGAACTCGGTGCGCCAAGGTCTGAACAATTTAATCCGTTTTTCCCCTAAGCCGTAGAAAACAAATTAATGGGTTTTTCCTTTTAGCCCGGCCGTTGAAAACCATACAGTATTGGGCCCGGTTCAGTGTACAAAGGGTGGATAGCGCTATCCGACGGATAAATCTTATCCAGTTGATAAATTTATTGGATAACAGCATCGACTTATCCAATGAATAAGGATTAATCCGTCGGATAGCGCTATTCACCCTTCGTACAACCAAGCCCTGGAAATTTTGCTTGAAACTTTGTTGGCTTTAGTCATTGATGGGGTCCGTCGCAGTAAACACGAAGTGAGAAAAAGAATGACTGATCAAGAGTACTTTACCTCATCTGGTATCCAAATCCCTTAGTTTACAAAAACACTAGTTAGGATGGTCTAGCAAGTGATCAGTTGTTAGGGTCAAATAAATGGCACGACTACACTCAGACCATCACGGGTTCCGGCGCTACAACGTTTCTATGACAACTTATTTACTTATTGAAAAAAAAACAACACCGAACGTAATTAACTATGCATTTAGTATTCAATTAACAGATACTAATGAATGAAAGGCAATCTTACCCATTTTGCATTGAAGAAATCCATGGAAAATGGTCGTTCAGTCTTCAGGCAGCTGACGCTAAGGTCGAGGAAGAAGAAAACGAATCCAAATGCGATGATTACTAATAAACAAATTATTGACCTGAAGATTTTAATAGTGATCTCCGTCTCATCCTAAAGTCATTGCTAATCCTTCCAAGATCGTGATAGTAAGACTATTCTTCTAGCGTTTAGTATTGGAGCGCCCGGTGGAAAATTTCAATCTTGGAGCGAGCGATCTGACTGATGTGAGATGTGACTGCCTTGCCTTTCGCTGAAGTATTTCTATATCGCTTTACTTTCTTAATTAAACTTGATATTTTCCAATACGATGTATTTACTCTTCAATATCACCTCGCTGAAAATGAAACTCAAAAAACGTTTGCAAAACAAGCCAAATAGCGGCCAAAATAAAATAAACTAGCCACGTAACGAGAAGAAAAAGTATTCATATTATGGAGCCAATTTATTGAGAGTGAAGCCTCGAAGGAGCTAGTATATCTATTTTTCATCTCGAAATTGTTATTACCAGTTGTCAAAGAGCCCGCATGTTGACATAGTTCGTATTGGATCGGTTTATTTGTTAGCGGCTATTCCATAGACGTTTGCAAATTGCTTCTAAAATTCTGAGATACGATCAATTAATCATTTGAAAATCCTCAATGTTGAATACCATTGTTGTACGGCTATCGAGCAACCAATATTGGCCTAAAATCGAAGCCATTTTTCTAATCACTAAAAACACTAACTTCGTTATCACTAAATTAGATACAAAACTAAATTACCTGATAAGTTTCTAGATAAAACTTGTATTTTTTCGGATTTGAATTATAATCGAAACAAGTTCCTTTTTCCAAAAGTCCCCAAGTGTCTTAAAGGTCGAAAACCTAATTAGACCAATGACGTTGGGCCATAATTAGTCTGCTTTTTGTTTAGAAAGGCTAATACTTTGATCATTTGGTTGGTGTGTTCTTATTATTAAGAGGTTTTAGGAGTAAAAATATTAAGCGCTAAGGCGCATCCATTGTCGCTTGGAAATGAGTGTCGAGTCGTTGTTCATAACTTTTTGGCATTCAATCCTTTCGGAACTCTAATTGTGGCAAATGAGATCGGTATCGCAAACGGTCCAATCGCCTCTGCTACTGATTTAATAAGTCTCAGGGTTAATATGTTGTCAAAGAAATGAAAAGGAAGAAAATAAGGATATTCTAGTAAGCAGCGCCATTAGAGGATTGCCAATCATTAATACGTGTGTACTAATTTCATTGGGTTGTCAAAAAGTAACAAAGGAAGCTAGGTTATTTCAGACCACGGAAGCAAACTAGTTCCCGGAGACCTGTCATTACGATATTAACAATTATTTATACATTACGTAGGACTAGTTTCAAGGGTTTTTCTTGACCAAAATATAGTAATCAAAATACAGTAATTATATATAGCATACGGACATAAGAAGCTAGAACCATTTAGGGCCAATGATATGCCTAATGATCGATTAGAGCAATTTTCTTATGATTGTGAAAAGCTCGCGGCACGAACGTGGTCGCGAGACGGCAAGACGTGTACCAGACATACTGTCCTCGCAGCATCTGAAGGATTATCACTAAATAAGTTCTGCTTGGATGTCGTGAGATAATTAAATTGGTTAGCACCCCCACCTGTTACGACGACAACAACAACTACGACAACAATATATCGTAGATTACACTGAGACATAGCATATTAGTGTATGTGTCTCTTACATTGCTGAATGATTTGAACAACCAGTGGTATTTTTGGGATCCATCCACATTATTCAAAATCCCTCGAGAGATATAAATAACGATGAAACAGCCGCCATTTTGCTTGATCTATCAAAAGAAGGTGATGAGGATTGCTTTGTTATCGTCCACCAACATTGGTGGCTATGACGTAACATGCCGGCCCAAACAGAATATTATTATATCCTATTCTAACAACCATAGCAACAACAACAGCAGCAGCTATATCAGATACAGTTCGAATTGTGTTTTTTCTTGATAATAGTTTACCCCTTACTATCATATTATTAGTTCAAGGACAACCCTACACTATCTTCAGTATGCTTTTTTGATGAATAGGAAACTTTATACAAAAGCTTTTAAAAATCCTTTTTGTTATTCTAAGTTTAACAAATAGGTTCTAAGAATAGATCTGCATAATAAATATTTCTTTCCAGAATATTCTGATTTATAGTGTTTAGTTTTTACGTACCGAAAGCAATTCAAACAAGGTTGTGAGCAAGAGAAGAACAAAACTGTGAAAACAACTAAACGAACTTTGCGCGCTTTCCACATACAATATATAATTTACTTATCATACAACTCATACCTCTCAGATGATACCATGCCTAGTGAAGAAAAGATACCAACGTGTATAAACATATTCAAAATGCTTGTCTTAGAGTTGAATCTATCATATTCCTGTTAGTAATACGTCTTTGCATTTATTGCTAACGTTACTGATAATATGACAGTTTTGGGTTTAAATTTCTAGTCAATAATCACACAGATTGCGTGGGAAAGGAACTATGAGACAACACGTTTGCTTGTTGACGATGTCTTTTTCTTTCCTGCGTTATTGTCACGTGAACGAAACTATTTTATAATCTTATTTCAATAAAGTTAGTCACCAAAAATCTAGAAAGCTGAGATCACTGAGCATCATGGGAAACTTTTCATATCAAAAAAAGCATATATATAGAAAGCTTTTTTAATACAAACTGCAGCTCGATGATGCTCAGAAGAGGTGAGACTGTAACCGGTAAAAGATTCGCAAGTCCATGAACAGTTATCAAGCGGTTAAACGTGTAAAATGAATCTACCCATAATCCTTGTCGGCCTCAGCTTTGTAGCTTTTCAGGTGACTAACTTTATTGAAATAAGTGTATACTACTTGCATTGATCGCGGTAACATCATTCTGGTAAATTTTTTTACAGATTTTCCCCTTAATTATCTTGTTTTAAAAATAGTTATTCTATAATTCCAAAGTCACAACCACAACCATTACCCTTTCTGTCATGTTATATTCGACGCATTAACATGTTTCGTCTCATTGTAATAATGCAAGTGTATAATATTTAAAAATACTTATGTCTTGGGGTGTTTTTAAAATCGATTTGAGCCATTGAGGAATTGCTGGTGCTTAATTGTGTACTTCTTAAAACGTCTTATCTTAAGTTCGTACTCACAAAATCTTTCTATGCTTTCCACTCAACGGCTTCCTAGTTCTTCTTCATAGATTATCTATTCCTCTTGTCAATTCTCAGTTGTCTCTTTTAATTCGCCTTAGCGCTGTATTCCATGTTAAAACTCTTATCTATATACGATTTAGAATTCTACTGGAATCAATCAGGTCATGAAAAATTTATCAGGGCTAATTGAAGTCCATGGAAATGAAACTTAAACCCAGTATAGTCAGTTTTCTTTATAGTTGCTGCGTCTTAATGATATTGTCAAGACTTGTTATATCCATTCCGCCATTCCATTTTATTTCCATGGATGAAGTCGTGCTTCATCTAATATCCAGGCTTCCTAGAACCGCTCCATTATCAATTCTAGTCCAGCAGAGTTTGACAATAACCTATAAAACTCAACTTATCTTATTTATCGAAAAAACTTGTCTTTTTTTGGTGTGAGAAATCATGTAACACACAAAAATGAAGAAAAGAAGACACACAGTTAAAGGGAGATATCGACTACAAGTCACTATGAAAGAAAGGCAGAATTTTCTAGAATGATCATAACTGAAGTACTGAAAATGGAATTTTCTCTAGATAATCAGTTTTCCCAGAAAATCTCAGCTCCGTTGTTATTCCCAGTTAAAAATAGCATATTTCTACCTATACGGCAGTATTCCATCAAGCTAAGGCGAAGAAAACGAAGAACTGAGAAAATGAAATGGTACCTGGTATGCTCAAATTAACGTGCAATTGCCTGGAGGGAAAATGTCAAATTCATTAAGTGAACAGAACTAAAGTGAGACTACAAAGCTGTGTCCAAATAAAATAACAAAAATTGATTCTCAAATTTAGAACGCTTAGAGCACGTCCGCAAAGAACAATTCTTTCTATCCGACTTTAAGCTCTCTGCAGACTTTAAACTTAGCCATCATAGCACTCTTTACGGCTGTTCTAGCCAATTTATTCTTATTTCTCTACTAGAGTATTAGCTTTAGTATATGTACTTACCGAAACTACACAAGAGACCTGAGAAGTATAGCTGGGCTAACGTTGCGTTGGTCTAAGTCCTGTGCACTGCATTTAACTACTTTATATACCTTAGCGAATCCTATTAAAGCAAGGAGACAGTCGGACGGAGGAAAGATACTCAAATCTAAAATTAAAAAAAGATGTATATGCATTTTTTGGCTTTAATATCCGTCGAATAGAAGAACAAAAAAGCTTAATGACGTTAGAAGTAACATTCAATTCATTTACCAAAGTCTTTAATGATTTAAAAGCATTTTGACTTGAACTTAATCCAACTGGACACACTGCAAATGATTTATGCATTTCATTTGTCTGTTAGATGTCTCTCTGTTCGATTCTGGTAAAACTTTTAGCACGGTACGTCTTCTACACCCGAGATAGGAAAACACAGTAAAGAGTTGCCATTGATCTTTATGACTTCACTAAGTACCTCTGACATCGGCAAATCTCTCTTTAAAGAAGCGTTAAGCTATTTAAAAGGGATGATGTACAAAAACCAATGTTATCCCAAAGAGTAGGAAACAAGTTGATAGGACTTGTGACAGGTGGTTTTGAAAGGTAGAAATGGGACGTCAAGCGTTATTAAGGTTATCCATAGAGAAAGATAGAGAGATTGTTGACTTTGAAAGACGTCGTAAAAATTGAGAATGCGAGTTATTTGACCAGTGGTTTTGGAAACAGAGCATGCACGTTATATGATCTGCTCCTTTTGAGAGAATGAAACTAAACTGGTCAGGCTGAAAATCTAAATAGTTTTGAGTTTTACTATTATAGACGCTCGAAGATATTACCCTTGTTTTCTTATGAAAAAGTTGTCTTGTCACGTATCTCTCTATTCGTTTGTTTATTTTTTATTTATTTTTTTAAATTTTTTTTCCTTTGTTGATTCGTACACTCATAGTTAATGGAGCGGAATGGTTTGGAAACTCCATAGAACAAAGCTATTGTTTTGCGTTTGATGTTGAACCGTACCATCACTTGATACTGACCCTGCACAATGAACCAAAGCAAGTATGGCTGAAAATACTCATTTCCTTATTATTTTCATGTATGAACATTTTGAAAGTGAAAACTTTCATTCGATGACCATAAACCATGCGAATAAATATTTCCGCGCAGACACAATTAAGGACTAGATGATAAATAAGAAAGCATGAAAAAAGACTATTTCCTTTTCAATAAACAATTAGCATTAATCATAAAGGATTGATTAACAAATAATAAGTATTTAAAGAACGTTTTTTAGGGTTAAAAACTTCTATATTCCCGAATACTATGAGCAAACGGAGCAATGTTTCCTTCTCTGTGCACGGTCAACGTCATATAACAATGTATAAAGTCGACTGACAAAAACATAGAACAATAGGTTTCCCAACCATTCCGCTCCATTAACTATGGTTCACTCATTCATCAATCCTTTCCTTTGCTACACCATCGAATTTACTAAACGAACTCCATATAACAAGAACAACACTGAGTACAAGTCCAATAATATGACGTCCTTGCTAATAGTCGTTTTTCACAAGAAGAGCTTGATCAATATTAAGTAGATAAGATTTGCAAATGTGTGCCTTCATAAGAGACGTTGAAGACTCAGAGAACTGATTTGCAAACGCTGTTACAATAATATAAAATCTCCCTTCCCTGCCTTCTAGCCTTGGGAATAGGAAATTTCTTGACACTCCTCTAGGTTTAGTTGAAATATAATAATGATAATAAGATCAATGATCAAATTAAAGTTTCAATATTCAACTCAGATCAAACTCCTTGGCCCATTATATAAACCTTAGAGTTTTAAAAGAATGCCATCTTTAGTTTTTGTTTGCATTTTATTTATTTATTTATTTATTTTCATGCATTAGTCGATGAAAAATCAGTAGTCATGAGAGTTCTTCAAATTCAAGAGATTACGCTTATATGTAAGCCTCTTTTACATACCAAACCAAAGCTACTCTAGCCGGGATTATACTTTGATTTTAAGCTATTTTACTTCTTGTATTAAAGATTCACTAAGAAATGTATCCGATCCATTAGGCGTCAATTATTTAATTTGTAAGCCTTTGTTACTAAAGCTAATACCAGCTTGTCAAGATGGTTTGATAGAGATTAATTGATCTTGCAAGACAAATAACCCAGCTAATTGATATTGAAAGCATCGACTATTTTGTATTTTCATTCATTCACTCAGTCCTTCTGTTATGTTATTCATTTAGTCTTTGATTTGTTCATTTATTCATTTACTCTTTCATCTTTTTATCTGCTTATATTTTCATCTCAATTTTCAACGATTTCTAAAAAATCCTTTACTCGCTATTATATATATATTCAGTTATCCATTAATGAGTAACGATCTTTCTATAACAACAGCATCTCACAAACCAATTTCACCCAAGGGCGAATCCGGAGGGGGCAGCTCCCTTTGAAGTTGTACAATAAGAATAAAGGATAAAGTAAGACCTATACAGGACTCTGTGGGATGCCCGTTTCTAGGTAACAGTCACCCCCCTTGAAATCGTACTGCATTTGCCACTGTCATCATATTGGAAGCTAAAAGGCTTAATATCGTAGGTAGTTGTGCTATTTTATCTCAAGTAATGAGAATCTATACTGCCTAAAGGCAATTTCCTCACAAAAAGTATTTTAACGTCAGTAGAGGCAATTTGATTCTATTGTAATGATGTCACTCACACTGACAACGCCTTCCAAACTTTCTCTTCAAGCAAACAAAAAACATATCGTTAAAAAAACCCTAATGCTTTGTGCACTTTGCTGCGTAAATGTTAGCTTTGTGTTTTCTCAAGCTACTTATCAAGTATAAATATACTTTCTTTACTGGTCATTAAGCGCAAAATAGGCCTACGCAGGTTTTTTCCATTCCCCGCGGAGAGACCGAAAGCTGGGTGGAGTCAGTGATTGGAATTTTGCAAAAACGGTGGCGGAGTATAAACTGGAATGGTTAAAGAATGTTAATGCCTTATGCGATTCATGGCGCCTTGAGAACGAATTATATGATGATGATGATGATATAAAATGAGAAAGTCGTTCGAAGATAATAGGCAGGCACTCGAAGACCATGCCTGTGAAACAGCGTTCCAATTTCAAAATGTTATAACATATTATTTCTACTTTACAAACACTTAAAGTTTGCTGAATTGTTAAATAATTTTTGTATGTACCTTTTGCGGTATTATTATTCCACTGAAACGCCGTTGGAATTGCTTGTCGTTCCACTCAAGTAACATAAAGTATATAGTAATAAAACTCAGGCTTACGTTGTCCCAATCATTTGATTCCATAGGTAAAATAAGAATCCATAGATAAATCCAATCGAAGTCCTTGAGCCACTCTACTTTTTCAGAATAATGATTGGCATTTATTGCTCAAAATGGAACGTAACTAGAGCTTTGTATTTACAGTCAATCGTCACACACTAAGATTAAGATCAAAAACTAAGTAAATGCAAAGGTATTTATCAGGGTCGTGACGAGGAGTGTTTTTTTGTGTGTGTGCGTTCGATCCCAAATTTGTACAGAAAACTTTAGTCCCTGATCCCAAAAACTCACGTATTTTGATCCCTGATCTCACAAATATTCGGCCCTTGATCCCTGAATTTATTCATACGATCCCGATATCACTCTTTTGTGATCCCTGATTCGTTGTATGTGATTTCTTATCCCACTTCCCTCGTCACGATCCCGCATGTTTTTTGGTTATTTTCAAGTAAAGAAATGGAAATCCCGAGCAGTGGGCCCGGTAACAACAGGGGCGGATCCAGGATTTTTTCGAAGGGGGGGGGTTGTAGCATCGATTGAGGTACTTGTTTGGCGGGAAAGTAGCACAGGGTTCCCAAACGGAAGTATTTCTTATGATAATGATAATTTGCTGCAGGCGAGCATGGTCTTTCAGGTCCCACACACGGCGCATAGAAAAAAAAGCGAGCGAAATGTGTTCGGCACCCCTGTTTTAATAAAACTCGCGATGCTGTTGATGTTGTCATGAAAAAAATGATGATAATAATAAATCACGATGGCTCTCATAGGGGGGGTTGCAATCCCCAAAACCCACCCCTAGATCCGCCACTGAACCAGTAATCCAAGGAGTAAAAATTACCACAGCAAAAAAACAAAAACAAAAACGAAAAAAAAAAACAAAAATCAAAAATTAAAAATCAAAAATTGAAATAATAAGGATATATAGTCTTTAATCAATAATTAATAATAACAATAATCTCTAATCAATAATTAATAAATTTTAAATATTTATACATTTTTTCAAGATTGTAAAAAACGAATAGAATTTGTCCATTATTTAAATATGAATATGTTAATATATAATACTTACAAAGAAGAAGGAATTATAAGATGAAAAACTGACTAATAAGGAAAATTGAAATATATATTAAATATATAACTATGTATCTTTATCTAAAAATCTACGTTAATAAGCTAAAAATCTAAATTTATAAAATGGCGCTTTCAGCAACCTGAATGTCTAAGTCTATGTTGTTTATATCATTATAAGTTCTTTTTATAGTCCTTGAGCCTCGTAGACATAAAATTGAAATAATAAAATTAAAATCAAAATCAAAAAAAAAAAAAAAAAAAAAAAAAAAAAAAAAAAAAGAATAAAAGGTAGAATAAAACTGATACGAATCGCACGTAGTTGCAAGGGTTTTAAATCAAATAAGAAGCGTAAAAATCCTGAGCATCAATGGCATTATTTGTTTGTGGCTGATAAACTGATAATAATTGATTATAATTTCAGAAGTTAACAAATAATATAACAAATAATAGTACATTATTGCAGACGAAAAAAACAAAAAATTTAGGCATCAATTTAAAAAAAAAAAACATGAACTCGTTGTCCTACACATTTAGGATCGATACTGATCCGTGTGATAAAACCATCATGAATAATGACCCTATTATGAGTCAAGTGGTACGATATCACTTCAAGGTAAACCTGAAACTGGAAATTTTCTTATTGTATCGACCCTCGCTCGCGGACTAGCTATTTCAGCACGATATGATTGATATGGAACCTCGTGAATAAAAACGATATCAAGCTCTTAACATGTGATTATCTTTATTTACAACCTAAACCCAACCATTTCGATCTATAAGCAAATTATTACCAAATTAATGTTTTGATGGACGATTTCAATGGGTTTTTTTTTTAGCACGTAGGACTATTCGCCGGTCCATCTTGTTGCCTGTTACTATCAACCAGTGTATTTTTAATTAATATTATTTTTTCACAGACTGATCGATTTGCTACAATCAGCTAAAATGGGAGTCTCTCTATTACTGATTCATACGTAATCATTATTCATTTTTTAAGCGTTATTTTTGTGCGTTTTCTGAGATGCGGCGAAACGACCCAGAAGTGACTCATCTCTTTTCACTTTGTCGCCTTTTCTGTTTTCGATAAACTTCAAAATAATTTATTCGATAAACTTAAAAAGAAAAAAGAAAAAACATTTTCGATAACCTTCAAAAAAAAATTCTACTGCGTATGAAATAATCAAATAAAAAGATTACTTGCTTCACAAGATGATTTGAAGCTCAATATTAAAGCAAAAAAAAAAATCCCCTGAAATCTTTACTGAGCCAAAGCCTCATCATTTAAATATGAATTTGTGTGTGTACTGAGAAATGTTCTTTGTAACAAACCTACCGTTGCTGAACCCGTTGTAGGACACTTTGTTTTGTTAGTACTGAACGACTTCAACCCAAGTAAATTCTCAGAGCTTTATGCTTCTGAAAAGAGAAAAAAAAAAAGTCATTGGTATTGAGTGTTAAGCTTATTGCAATATTAATAATAATAATAATGATAATGATAAATGATAATAATAATAATAATAAATAATAATAATAGATAACTCTTACGACGGCAAAAAATAAAAACCATTTAAAAAAAAAATGTATATACATAAATATGGTCTAAATTTAAATAAATAAGTCTTTAGATCTCTTTTTTCTTTCAAGAGAATATATTGTAAAAATATATTAGAAATACTTTTCTAGTCAGTTGACATCTGTGACTCTAAAGTCCTTCTGTTCTATTAAAAGTCTTGGCACCAAAAATTTACTCCATTCATATTTGCATGTGCATTCGTTTTTCATTTCCCTTTGAACTTCATCAAGATTTCTTATCTCCTCACTTTACGACAAAAGCTTACACGGACTGTCAAAAACAAAGTCCTACTTGCTCCGCAACTTGATAATGAATAAAAGTTATCAGCACTTTGTCGTTTGAGCTCGATATTATGAGTTCAGGTTACGGCATATTGTGGCTTTTGTACGATGAACAAGAACACCTCGACGCTTGTGGTGTGAAGTCAAGAACACTAGATAATTAATAAAGGACTTCAATATGGATCTGTATTATTATTATTATTATATTTCGCGATGGGTCATGGTGGCTTGCCTCGTTCATCCACACAAAAGCGGCTCCTTTGACTTTCAGTCAAAAAACATCGAAAAATTGAAATTGAAATTAGGAATCGCAAAAGATCATGTCGTATCTGTTAAAAATCGTGTAAAGTTTTACATTATTAATATTCAAGTCATCATTTTTGTTAGTTTTAACCCACGGGGCAATTTTTACACAAATCCTGAAGAAAAAAGCGCAGAGAACTGGTTGCAATAGGTGCTGAAAATCTCATTTGTCTTAGAGTTGTAAGATCGTTGTTTACCCGTATAACAAACAAAGTATTAATGAGGACATGATTTTCAGGCTGTAGCTAAACAGTACAAGTGGCTCGTATGAAATCAAAATAAAGTTTCTAGGATAAATCGGAGACGCATTTTCGGGACCGTTCAACGCAGCGAGAGACCACAATTTTTTAATAATTCCATTTGAGAATTTAACAGGTAGCTATAGATTACTTTTACATTCATAAGCATACAATGAATTAGAAACGTCGGTTTGATAAAAGCTGCAAAGATAAACAACAAGATGATCATTTAATTTCTGACCTGTTAAAACTGTAATGAAAATAGTAATGGCGCGCTCTGTGCCGCGAGTCGAGACGCAAATCACTTTCCATGGAAATTACTCTCTTCAAAATAGGAAAAAAGAAGCACTTTAAGCTATTAAAATCACCGAAATACATGATCTTTAAAGAATAAAGAAGAAAACTGAAAACTGAAACAAGAAGAGGATATTGGCACGTTGCATGGTGGCATTTGAAATGGGGATGGAATCTGCAGTAGTTTACGTTACCACCATAACAATCATCATTCTCATCATCTCAGGAAAACTTAAATAAATTAATTTAATATTATGTAAAAAAAAACTACTGAATATACTTGTGAAAAGTCTATACTTTTTATAGCCGAAAGAGAAAACTTTGTCTGGCCGTGATTAAGTTATTTTTTTGATCGACGAAGTCCTTGAGGATAATTCATGTCTTTAGGGCAATTTTAGCTCGTACGGCGGTAGCAATATTATCATTATCCGTCAGGCGAGATGTACGACTTAAATCCTTAAACCATGCTTATGAGTGGATATGTACATGTAATGCTTTTCAGTTTAGCAATGACTCAAGATTTCTATTTATCATCAGTGAAGCGGAATCAATAAAAGAAAAAAGATACATTTTCGTGAACAACGTCGCCAGGAAGAAGTTAAAAACTGATCGGAAAGGAAACGAATAAGTTACATCCGCAACTGAAACAGGTTTGATTTGAATAAAAAAATGATCAAGCGGCTATCGGACAAGAGCCAGCTCCGGCGATCTTTTCTGTGAGCTCCTTACGTTAACCATAAATTGAAAAAGCTAAAAATGTAAAGAAACAGTGAGGAATAATACTACTTAAACCGTTCGAAATTTTCTTGCTACGTTTTTGGGCTTTTGTTCAGCGCTGATGTTATGTTCAAAGTCTGTTTTCCGCACGTTTCAGTGGTGATTACCGGAATTGCGCTCGGCTAATTAAAGCGGCATTAAATCATCCTCTGTGAACCCTACACTTAATAATCCATAGTGTCTACTTTCTTCTTAATAATTCTATTGAAAAAAAGTGAACATATGAAAATTTCAATATGTAGAAGTAGTTCTGATAACCTGCCTTCTTCTTAGTTCCATGATGATGTACGCCGGATTACTGCAGGTGTTACCAGATAGTTTTGTCGTCTTTGATCGCAGAAAGAATCTTTTAAACTATAAAACAAATGTAACCGTCTCGGAGGTCACGTACTCTGAGAATTAAGCATGTTTGTCATAGTGCAATGCCAATGGCTTCATCTTCTCTTCTCCAATACTCTCAGTTATAGATACAGGATTACTTAAAAGTGAAGAATATACAAATAATCTAGTTATTGCTGACCACCAGTATCTTTTTTAATCTTTTGTGTGTGTTGATACAAAGGTGAAATATTTATTGGTAAATAAACGAAAAACGATTTAAAATATGAAAAAAATCCTTCCTTTCTACGGTGCCATTTTTGTCATCACTTAGTATAATTGCTCAAGGGTTTATTTTGTGTTAATAGAGAGTGAAACCAAAGAAATCTTTTGGATTATTGATCGGTTATACGAACTCATTTCGACTATGGCAGTTTATAGCTTTGATTTAAAAAAGCATTGTATTGCCAATATAATGATAATGAGTTCATACAAAATTTGTACCAGATGTAATTGTCTGAATGTTAAGCGCACGGATACAATTCAATATTATAATTGAAATACTATTTTTCATAACCTTACCAATAAAAAACACTATACAACTTGTTAGGCTTAAAAAATAATTATGAAAAATACAAACGGCGTTGATTTTTTTTTGTCATGTATGAACGTAAAGTCTGTACATCCGACGAGCAAGGAAACACGTACCGCTCGGAGATGTCACCTCGAGTTCCCCAATTAACAAAATAAATAGTTCAATCGATGATGACTCAATTTTCACGATTTTCCTCTGTTCAATGCCGATGTTTCCTCCCTTTGAGTTAATTCTAGAAATGTTTGCTAAATAAGGAAATGTTTTTCAAACTATTAGTCAAAATATTGGTGATACATTTGGTGAAGTGTCTGGTGGGAGATATTTCCTTTTGGAATCGATTCAAAGGCAATAATTTTTATGCCCAAAAAAGCCGCAATTTAGATTGACACTAATTTCCAAATGATATTTGAATGTTTTTTTGCTTTTTTAATCAGGGACAGATTGATTATCTGTAGAGGAAAATCGTGTTATTGGGATGACATTGCATAGGCTTGCGACTTGAGTTTTACGACTTGAGTGAGTAAATTCACGTTACTTTCGTTATGTCACAAACTGTTTGGAAGAGAAATCGTGAAACGGAACGTTGAGCTAAAAATAGTTGAAAATTCATGACAACCACTCGAAAAATTTAAAATAACTTTTGCCTGTTTAATGTCGAGAAGAAAAAAATATTTTGCTGTATTGAATACTATTGAGTATCAGGCAGGGAAAGTCATTCAGTATTACTTACAATTGTAGAGGTAATCCTTAATCCAATTGTCGTTATATTTCAACATAATATGCACGACCCACTACGTTCCTTAAATCACCCACAAATGCGGAAATAATATTGGGTGAAAGTAATATAACACTGCACCTGCTTTGGATCACTCGTTATTTGTTACACTAGTATGACATTGAAAGACCACACAGAAAACGTTGATATTCTGGCTAAAATGATTAACAAAGGAAAACAGTACTCATTTCTTCGCGTGTCATAATTGGCTTGTGGAAAGAAAATGGATAACGATCGTGTGTTTTGGTAGCTGTGTTTAACTTGGGGCTTTGAATCACGAACATTGGTTTTTGGTAACTTGCAGCTGTGTCTAACTATACAAAACAAATCACTTGTTTTCATTCAGTTCCTTTTTCGTGCAATTTCCCTTTTGTCCGTCCTTTCTTTCTTCCTTCTTCCATTTCTATCTTCCTTCATTCCATCCTTCCATCCTTCCATCCTTCCATCCACCCATCCATCCATCCATCCATTCATCCATCCATCCTTGGTCTTCCTTCCTTCCTTCCTTCCTTCTTTCCTTCCTTCCTTCCTTCCTTCCTCACATCCAACCATCCTTCCAGCCTTCCAGCCTTCCTTCGTCCCTAATTTCCCTCATCCTTTCATTCCTCCCTTCTTCCCTTCCTTTCATCCAACCATCCATCCATCCTTTCTTCAATCCTTCCTTCCTTCATTTCTCTTTCCATCCATCCTTCCATTCCTTCTTTCTTCCACTCCTTTAATCCGTCAATCCATTTAATTCAGGTGTCCGTTGACATTCACACACCCAAATCCATAGATTCGTAGTTGTCGTATTTCTCTGATCAGTACCCTTTACGCCACATCATCTCTCCAACTCGACCAACCTATCATGCCTTCTGCCCTTACCCTTAGCTCTCCTAGTCATAGTTAAACCACTGTCGGTCCCACTGACAACAATTCCATCAACTTCTTAAGGACCTGTAACTCCTTATGTCAACAGTATTATATTCTTTACCGCAGTTTCTTGGTTCTAGTGGACATAGGTTACCTCATTGATTTTTTTTTTTCAAAAATACAAATATTTGAAGTTTGACGAATTTTCTTAAAACTAAGGAGCCCCATATCAAACTTTTTATCTCTTAACTATTGGGGAAAAAACTTTGATATATTTAAATTAAACAGTTAATAAGAAACAAACTTGATTGTATATTGATTTATATAGAGTTTATCTTTGTCATGCACATGGCAAGGTTGACTAAAGCTAAAGTAAAGAAAAGCATTCTGTATTTATACGAAAAAGAGACGTATTGGCAACGGGTCCTACAGTAGATAAAACGTGTTAGTTTAGCTTGGTTTTGCTTGCATAGTCTTCATAGTAAAACACTCTGTGAAGACTGAAGCAAGCTGCAATCGATTCTATTTTATATAAAGTTTTTTGACTGCTATAGAGGCTTTGCACCATCACGTGATGGCAGCCATGACAGAAGGCACATTAAGAGAGTCTTTTTCCACTGGGAAAGTGAATTCTTTTTCATGTAAATCAGACTAGACCAGATTGTCATGGCTGCCATCATGTGATGGTGCAAATTAGTATATATGCTTATGTTCGTTTTATACGAGATAAGACACATCGTGTAGAGCGATCGATCGGTTAAGTGAGAGTCACCAGTGAGAATGTCAGTAAAGATTCCATACTCGCTTGACACTTAATTTTAAACCAATATTCAAAGCTATAGACTAGAATTCTCGAGAACACAGATCAAACTCAAAGCTATAGACTAGAATCCAGGAGAACTCAGAGCAGGAAAAGCAAATGAGTTTTAAAAACTTAGAAAATACAAGGACAAGTGAATATGAATATGACAATGAAAAATAGTTTTGAGAAAAAAGTCAGGGCCGCTAGACACAGAAAAACCAAATGATTTTTTCAAAAACCTAGAAAAAAACAAGCTACAAATTTTCCAGGCTGTAAATGTAACTTACTTTAGGTACTGAATATTTACTTGGTTGTGTTCTGATACAGGTCGCGTTATATCTTCTGGGAGAGATAGACGCTACACTGACACGCACTGTATTTTGGTGTTCTGATGTTTAAACAGTAACTACGACAGCGGAGAGCTCAGTCTCGTTACCATGTGTGCGGTTATGTCAACTAATATGGAACATTCCCATCTGTATCCGCACTTAAGAATTCCGAAATTTAATGAACGCTTTTCTAATTGGTTTTCTCCTTTGTACTAAATACGTTCTTTGTTCCAAATCGGAGTTTTCTTTTAATAATCTCTGAAGGCATTATTGGACCAATTGAAGACAGCACTAAGTGGTTTTTGTAACACCTTTCGTATCTATCTATCTCACAAATAACTGGTCGTACAGTAAACCTAGACAAATAACTTATAATGTTAAAAATATGCAGCACTGTTGTGTTGGTTCATAGCCACATCGATAGAATAGAAAAGTGTGTTCTAAATATCCTTTTTTATTATTAAAGTTGAAATATGTTGTACTATTACTTCTGACACGTAACAAGAATCTATTTTGATTACTATAGCCTATATTACAGGATAATCTATGGAAGCAATTATTTTCTTTTTCTTGACATGACATATATTAGTTCACTAGTTCTTGGTTGGCGCGTTTTGCCAACGATTAGTCTACCAAATATCCGTTGTTGGACAGCTTATTTATCGGCACCTATTATATTATTGTCCATTCCTTTTTTATTTCCAATAAGCATAATCTAATTTTTAATTTGACGTCTTGATTTAAGCACAAACAGCTCGTCAATATTGTCAGTGTTGTAGTTAACGAGTAAATTTGATTAACAGCGTAAACTGAATGGAACAAATAAAACGTGAGAAATACTTGTAAGTGTTTTGTGCTGTTCAAATTTGATGCCCAAATTTAAAATTTAAAAAACGACTTAAAAATAAACTGACTAAGTTTATGCAATTATATCGATTCACGTATTTCATTTTCAAAAATAAATCGGCCCTAAAACACAAAATTGCCCTTTCATAAGTCGGAGAAAAACATGTAGCACAGAAGAGAATCAAAAATATATAATTACTCATATGTAATGGGGCGAGCGTGTTACAAACACACGAACACAGTAGTTTTCTATGCACCCTTCTTCAGATTGTCTTGAATGTGAGGATAACATGGAAATACAAAAGAAATGCCACAAATTCCATCGAGAAAAAGTTTGATTTCTTTTGTATTTCGATGATAGCCTCGCATCCACGATACTTTTGAGAGTCCATTCCAAGGCTTTTTAAGATGCGCAAAAATTATTCTTACCCTTAATAACTTCGTAGACAAAATGCTATGAACACTGACTATGCATGATGCGACCGTACTTATCAAAAACAGTCGTGCTTTAAAACGTGTGTTTTTGTGACCTAAGCTAAAATAAGAAAAGATAATTCATACCCATGTATTAAACAGAAGGTTTCGAAATAAATATTGATACAACGCGAAAATCAACTTTTAAATTCCAATCGAATTATGAAACCCTCAGCTCGTAGAACAAGGAGATCGGACCGACGGATGGATTACTTGAATCCAGTGGAAGAAGAGCCACTCTGTGGAATCCACTCTTAATCCCATTATTATTATTATGATTATTATTATTATCATCATTATTATTATTATAGTATATAATAATATATATATTATATAATAAAATATATAAATAATAAAATATATAAATAATAATATATATTATTATTATAATGGCATTGAGATTATGAACTTTAAATCCTATAGTTTTTCATTTTATTTTTGTTTATCATTATCTTAAAATGTTAAGCATTGGAACTTTAGTAGATAAATTATTATTGATTATTATTTTGATTTAAATTAAAAGTATATAATAATAATAATAATAATAATAATAATAATCTATTAGTATCTTTATATCTTTATAGTAGTTTCCTTACTACCATTCAAGGTCATAAAAGGTACATACAACAGCATGGAAGTAGTTTTCCAGCAAGATTAAATTACTTATCAATCCAAGTCGTTTTGTGCTAAGCAAATGAAGAATACTTATCAAGAACTTTTAATTGGTCTTTCGAGCCAAGCTATAAAAGATGAATGCTGTGTCCGTCATTAACTGGCAGAATATCCGCAAATCGCTTGACCATTTCCACGGATAGATTAGGACATTTCCTTTGAATCGCGTCATTTTACAATACTCTTGTCATTTATTAAGATTTGATAATGAAATACTGCCCAGCAATTAATCAGAAATCGATAGCCCTTATCCCTCGTCTCAGCGATATCTTAAACGAGCGTACATCGAAGAGAGGCTATCAGACCGAATTCGAGATTTTAGGCCAAATGCACTGGGCGTAATGTCCATTCAATTTCAGACCACGTGACCACGTTCTCTTGAGAATAAGGTTCTTTTCTTAGCTTGTAACCATATTCCGTTCATGTATCTTCTCATGCGCAACCGTTAAAGAAAGAAATGATACTCTAGAGAATGGAACGTGGTCTGAAATGTGAAAACCATTCGCCCAAATGCATTTGGTCCATTTCGAAAAAAACTATGCGAGATATATGGATTTTTCTTCGTGTTAAACTCAGTATTTCCTACAAATATTTTGCTCCCTAGTTAATACTAATAAATTTATTTATATAGCGCAAATATCCTATGCTCAAGGCGCTTTATACAATCTTAAAAAAAATTAAGATAACTATTTACAAAATCATTACAAAGTTATTAGAATATACGGTTAGACATGCACTGTATTGCTTTCAGTTGTAAGAATCATATCTCAAAACTAAGAATTAGAATTGTAGTAGTTTGTTTGAGTTTATACCTATCGAGAAAATTCTTTCCCCAGCCATTTTTTGCTCGCCTATTATTCTCAAAAAACCAATGACATAAAAATCCCGAATGCTATAATTGTCCCCGTAATTTCGAAACCGAAATCTGTAAGATCTAACCTCCAAGCTCAGAAATCCATCCGGGGACAAAATTCTGACGTAATCCAATATAGCGGCTTTTGAAAAACATTGAGATGGGGGAGAATCTAGTTAAAAATCCTTCATTATTTCATTGTTGAAGGTTTTTCTTGCTGTAAGAAGATAATACTTTAAAAAGTAATGAAGATTTCAAATAAAAATTTCCATCTATTAAAAAAACACTAGGGGTTCCCTAATGTTGAATGGTAATAAGGTAATAAGTTCGCCATCAAAAGGATAAAAAAGTTTTTGGGATTTAGAAACTTGATTGAAATCGAGAATATGATTAAACGTTTACTCAACTCGTTCACGAGTCATTGCTTCAAGTTCTCTTCGTAAAACAACATTGCATATTTGAAACTTCCATGGTGCAATGAACGACAGTGGCGGATGAAGCCGATTTTAAATGAAAGGGGGGGGATCCCGTGTATAAAATATAAATATTATTGGCTCTGGTCTGCGAAAAGGTTCTAAAAGATGTTCTTGAAATAGATCTTCAAACAGATAGAGCCGCTTATCTACAAAATTCATTAATAAGCATGTTTGTATGTTTTGATTGGCCATTTAAGGATGGAATATCTTGAAAAGCAAGCTTAACTGTAGATCTTCGGTAACTATGGTTTTCAATATTGATTTTCAATATTCAATATTGCCATGAATAGCGTATAGTATTTAAGTATATAAAATCATTATCATTATTATTTAAGCCTTCAACATTCAGTTCGTTCATGCCCCGAAAAAAAAGAAGAAAAAAACATTTTACAGGTTTTTTTAAAAACAAAATTCTACAATTTGGTTCTTCTTTTTTCTTCTCTTTTTCTTTTTTTTTTTTTTTTTTGTTTTTGTTTTTTTTTTTTGTTTTTTGTTTGTTTTTGTTTTGTTTGCTGGCGATATCTCTGAATACCTATTTTGCATTCATTTCTTTCTTGCATTATATCACTATGTATTATTTCATTAAAAAAATCTGACTAGAACGGCAGGATGAGAAAACCCATTTCGCTAAAACCCCGGTCAATTTTTCACGATCAAAAAGACACAATAGCGAGTTTTAGATTTAAGTTCACGGCAAACCTGAAACGTTAGTTCATCAGTAAAAAATTATTTTAAATGACCGAAAAAGAATCGCAAAAATGTCCAAGTAGTAGAAAAACAAAAGAGTATTTGCGCTTGGTGAGAAGGTTTGTAAAAGGTAAAGTAAAATAAAGGAAAACTATGAAAACGTGGTCACGTTTGCCGTTCATGCGGGGAGAAAAAAAAGTCAATCTAAAACTCTCTAATATTGCGTGGCCTATCCCAGAATTTCCACGGAAAAAATTCGAGTGAGAAAAGATCAAAGTGAAGTGTTATTCAATAAATATTCGATTGTTATATGGACTATAGAGCATGTAATTTGTATAACAATAATTCTTTTACGTGTTTGAAGTGTTTTTAAAGTCGAAGAGATTTATTAACTGACACACCAGAAATGTATGTCGAATATTATATAACGATTGATATTGAATTCGTAGTCGAAAAGAATATTCATTCAAATACATCCACTATTCTTGAAAGATAAAATGGGAATAGAAGCTGGTTGAAAATGTATGTAAAATCCCAGTTTTCAGTTTTCACTATCGATTTTATCGATTTTTTAAAGGAAAGCTGGTAAGAGTTGAAATTTTTGGATGCTGAAAAAATATTAGCTTGGATGTGAGAGAGCAATAGCAATATTAAAAATGGTATCAATACGACAGGTTCTTTTCGGTGGCGAAACGTTTGAAGAAAAAAAAAATCGTCTAGTCGAAAGAACTGAGTTAAAGAGAATGAATCAAAACAGCAATTTCTGCCACCCGAACTTAATTAACAATTATAACTTACGTTCAAGTTGAATATATGGTTTGCCTACCGTAAGGTTTCAGTAATTATCGTGTAGTATGGTAGTGCTCTTTTCAGCGTTCAATTGTCCAGATAATTTCAGGAAAAAATCCGTCGTAACTCCCGCACTCTTGCGTCGAGGAAGACCTCAACTCTACTGTCGAGAAGGAAGAGAAAACTACGTGTTTTGTTTAGTTATAATGTTAGTTACTGAAGTTAGAAAACACGAACCACACACACACAATTGATTTATGGAAGTATTTGGAGAATCGTAACTCATCTATGATGAAGTAAACTGCTCGAGTGCTCTTGACTCTTCCTTTTGTTTGGTGCCGTAGCACTTAGGCTGCTTCCTAGCAACGCTCTTGTCTTTCTAAGCGAGTATTTTAGTTATTAAGCTGGTTATTAAGTGGTTCAATAAGTGAACAAAATGAAATCACGGGACAAAATTCTAGCGGAGAAAAGTTACGATTAAATTTTCGAGGACAAGGAGAAGAACTAATGGTCTAAGATATTTTTTTTTCATTTTAAATTTTCCATGAAGATCCACAAGCAAGGACTAAAACGTTTTGTATTACCCAAAATGCATTTCTTTTTAGTTGATCGGCATACGATTTACTGGCGCACGCGCATTTTGCTTCATGATTTTCGTGGAACGATTTCAAGTCAACGTTCAATTAGAAAAATAAGCTGAACAACTAATAGAAATTTTATAAAGCGCTCGGTCAAATCCGAGGTCACCTTTGTCAAAGGTCAATAGTATTAATGAAACGTATATATTCCCAATGCACGGGTGTGTCAAAAAGACAGTAAATACGTTTTTGAACTCGGATGATTTCGTTATTATCAAGATGTACAAACATTGAATAAACACAGACTTAAAACTAAGTCAATAAAGTCAAAAATTATAAATATCGAATTTTAAAATGTTTTTAATGTCACAAATCAAGATTCGGGATTGTAGTAATTGGCGTAAGCTGTCGTTTTGAAATTAGAATTATAATATAGACATATAATTGTGTTTGCTGATACCGTGTGATTCGCATTGAACTCTGAACAGGTTTGATAACACCTCCTGGGCTTACTACATGAACTGGTGTTTTAAATATGGACTTGGTCTTTGCCAATGTTTTTTTTTTATTTTTTACATTTTTCATTTTCTTTCTTACATTTCTTTCCTTGCATTCTTCCTTTTTCCCTTTCGTTTCTTTCTTTCGTCTCTCTTTTTATCTCTTCTTTCTCTTCTTCTCTTCTTCTTCTTTCTTTACCTTTTGTCTTCCTTTACTTTTTTCGGAAGGGTCAGGGTAGGCCTCAACTCATGCACAATTGCGCAACATAACCCTAAAAAATATGCCAAACCTCGTACGATAACTTGAATTGATTGCCTCAAACCATTGACTTTGCTACATAAACAAGGTCGATTGATTGGTACTTAATGTCTGTCACAACTTTACTTCACTCTTAAAATGTCGTTTATTACTTGTTTCAGAATGGTATTGTTTTCGTGACAAAGCAATAATAGTTAGATATTTTATTCCAGGAATGAATTCAAAAAAAAAAAAAGGGTTGTCAAATCGATTGTAACATTCAATTGATGACACGTTCCGGGCCGATTATTGTGCATTATTTTAACTGAAATGCTGAAAAAATTTGTTGTGACGAAAGCGCGCGCGAGTTTCTTGACATTGAGTTCGACATATCAAACTTTTGGTAAAAAAATACTCCGCTTTCTAATTCACGCACACGACCCACCATTATTGTTTTGCATGATTTCAGCTGAAATGCTGAAAAAATGAGTTCTGAGGAAAGCGCGCGCGCGTTTTGTGGCGTCGAGTTCGTATCGAACTTTTGGTAAAAGTACTCGGTTTTCTGATTCGCGCTTATGATCACCTTTTCTAGCTAGCATCACGCTACGTATATAATGTCTATAATAGATTTATAGCTAGTTGGCCTTTAAGGAGGGAGAAAACTAAAGAGCTCAGACAAAAGCACTCGAGACAAAGGAGAGAGAAATGTCAAATAAACTTCAGGGTTGAACGCCGTGTGGTATTGTGTGGTTGCGGGGCTAACATGGATATACAAAAGAAATCACACTTTTTCTCGATGGAATTTGTAGCATTTCTTTTGTATTTCCATGTTAGAATCGCATTCACGACAATTTGAAGAAGGGTGCATTAGGTGGGAGGGTTGACTCAGGGCAATTGAATGAGGACAAATGATGGCGAAAGATGAGTAATAACGAAGTATGACGCTCTAAATATATATGTTGCATATATGGTATATACCAGCAAGGGAGAGTGGCGAAGAGCAGGGAAATAAATGAACAGGAAGTGGAATAATGAATTCTTGAAGAGTAGAATCTGCATGGGAGAGAGCGAATCAGGTAAAACTTAAATGGAAGAGTACGTGATGTTTTAAAAAAAAATCTAATATAAGTAATTTACCGATTTTTTATCTATCAGAATTGATCAGTACTAAATCATGTAGTTAATGCGTGATCAAATACAACCATTTTTATATCATCAATCTTGGGTTAATGTTTGGTCATGTTACCTACGAAAACCCGTCTCCTAGCAACCAATTCATCACGGTATCTAACGTTTGTTTAATGGAGAGTGAAAAATATTTCACTGCCAATGCAATTCCTTTTTCTTCATTGTCACAATAATCTTTTTTAAATGGATCAACAACAAAAACAACGGAATCAAAATTGTCAAAAAGAGAGCGAAATAGGTACAGAATATAACAATAACAGCGAAAATTGGCGCGAAAATAGCGTAGAAAAGACAAAAATTCAATTCCAAATAGAGCAAATTAAAGGTATTTCTTCGTTAACTATGCTTACAAACACAACAATTATTTTCGTATTACCTGAAAGTAATATTTAGTATTTCAAGCATTTTATAATCACTGAGCTAAACACTTTATCTATACCTGAACAACCTCTGGGCTGATCTAAGTCAGGGCACGACTAACTCACAGATTGAACCCTGAAACAACCTTTGGGCTGATCTAAGTCAGGGCACGACTAACTCACAGATTGAACCTTAAACAACCTCTGGGCTGATCTAAGTCAGGGCACGGCTAACTCACAGATCGAACCCTGAAACAACCTCTGGGCTGATCTAAGTCAGGGCACGACTAACTCGCAGATCAAACCATGAAACAACCTATATATGGTCTGATTAAAGTCAAAGCACGACTAACTCACAGTTAGGTTTTGTGTACGAGTGGAAAATCGGAAAACCCGGAAAAAAACCCTCGAATCAAGTGACAAACAACAACAAACTATGTTCTAAAGTCATGCCGAATCCAGTAATTAAACCTGAGACCCAGGAGGCGCAGAGGAGGCGATTTCTTCTCGATAAGATTGGTCGTGTATCCTGGCAGAATGTTCTTTATGTAGACTATCAATTTTAAAACGCGTTAGAATGAAATAGATTTTCAGTTTTTGAAGCTCTTCACGCAAATATGGAAAACATGACGCATATGAAAATATTGATAAAACAAAATAATTAATTATTAAAACAAAAAATTAAATAACAAAAAAAAAAAAAAAAAAAAAAAAGAAACCTTTTTCAAGAACTAAAAAATAATCTGAACACTTACACCAACCTTATTTCCTTATTTCGGTCTTCCTCTTTTTCTAGAAAATGCTTTGGTGCTTCAAAAGTTTCTGAAATAAGGCAGACTTAATGATTCAGTGATCTATGTAGAATATTTTCTTCAGATATATGGCAGCATTAAATATGTACCTTCTATCAGATGATCACAATGATATGACATTGAAACATAGTTTTGTTTTCTCTTGACCTTGGGTTGTGTGTGCATGTGATGCTTATCAAGAAGTTTGTTCAGAATATATCCATATATAAGCAGATAATAACTTATCAATATACGTAGAAACCCATCGTGTGTGGAGTAAGATATTTATGTCCCTTGCCTACGACTGGTTAAGGGGGAAGTGACACTGGTTACTAGGCAACCGACATTAGTCCATACACAAAAGTCAAATTGCCATATTTTGGTATGTTGTTATTTTCCTTGGTTACAAAATATACTGCGAGAAAGCGTGACAAAAAAGTTACAGTGCTTTTTTACCCCAAGTTTGCAAGTTTCCCCCTTAATATTGAATATAGATTATATTATACTAGATTGCCTCAAGAAGTCTACGGCTTAAAATCAACATCTCTGCTCGATAGTGATCCGAGTTTCCAATGATATATATCTATTTTCCTCTTTTTTGGAAATTATAAAGGTCAACCTAATGATTTTTAATTGGCGGATAGGCAATAGGCGAAGTGTAAGATCCTCATTGAAGACTTATAAATATATGTCAAGTACCACTTAAATGACTTTCGCTCTAAACCAATCACAAAACAAGGAAGTTTATATAAACCAATCACAATCAATGCTAAGACTGACGTAAGCCAATTGAGAGTATTTTTATGTCAAGTATTTTTTTCCTCGCTCGGCAAAACAATCTTTTTAATTTGAGAAAGTAAGCAAAGATAGAAAGTTGAGAAATAATAGAGAAATTCATGCTGTAAGACTATCAAAAAGAGAACAAGCTGAGGCACTATTTTGGTATCATACACGCGTCATTCCTCATTCGTAAAAGTAGGAAAAAATTCAGGAATTAAATATAAAAATATAATTGTAAATAAACATTGAGTGAGAATAGAAAAAGCTTTGAAAACAAATATGAAAAACAGACCATTAGAAAAAACTATAAAATAAAGGAAAATGTAGGTGAAAACCAGCCAAAGATTATCGACCATTCTGTTTACAAAAACGAGTCAGTTTAACTAGAACGTAATTATATTTGCAGCCAACTTAGTTTTACTCACTTGTGATAAAGATCATTAACCATTAGCGTTTGATAACAGCTTCCTTTTGTTTATCAAGTCCTTTCTTCCTATTTCATTATTACTACTACTGCATTATTACTCGTGAAGCGCTGACGTCCACGCCATTTATCGCAAAGCAAAGCGTCAAATGCGTCTGTCTCGATCACACAAATTGCCATCAAAATAATGGAATCAATAACTGTTATTAGGATAGTAATTATCAAATCGACAAAAGCTTCCGTTCGAGATTATTAAGAATCGTTCTTAGCGTGTCTGGATTGTCGTTTGCAGCTGCCACACTATAGGAATAGCAGACGACGGGTCGAAGTGGTTAATGACAGCTGGAGGGATTCTATTACTAAAAGGAGAAATGAAAGATATTATTCTGACATTTGCGATTTAAAATTAGCAGGAAGAATGGGATGTGCTAATAATAGTCGAAAAAAGTTATAGGTTTTTCAATGTCGAAAATAATTGCGTTCAGTTTTAGGCGCATTTACGCCTTTGTTCTTAATATCTGATTAACTAAAAACTCAAAATTGAACTCTCTTGCTTTAAAGGATTTTAAAATTTCCAAATATAAATAGCTCACGACACATCGTTAGACAGTCGTATAGGACCAGTACTAATATGAGGCATGGTCAGTCGTATAGTAGATGTATAGGGTACTTGTACCATACGATTAACATGTGACACATCGTTAGACAGTCGTATAGTACCAGTACTAATATGAGGCATGGTCAGTCGTATAGTAGAAGCATAGGGTACTTGTACCATACGATTAACATGTGACACATCGTTAGACAGTCGTATAGTACCAGTACTAATATGAGACATGGCCAGTCGTATAGTAGGTGTATAGGGTACTTGTACCATACGATTAACATGTGACACATAGTTAAACAGTCGTATAGTACCAGTACTAATATGAGACATGGTCAGTCGTATAGTAGAAGCATAGGGTACTTGTACCATACGATTGACATGCGACACTTATGGTTTAGTAAATCTTACCTTTTTCTCCTCGCAGAAATTGCAATCAATGCTTTGATGACACAAGCATTGAAGAACATTGCCATCCTTCCCTTTGCCATAACCATCGACTTCTGGCGGTGGAAAGCATTCAGCGGTGAGATCACCCCAGAAAGATACAACGACGAATGGTGGAATCTCAAACTAGAGTACCAAGGGGTTACACCACCTGCAAAGAGAACCAAGTATGACTTTGATCCTGGTGCTAACTCACACATCTGTAACAACACTCCTTATGCCAGGTAAGCAACCTACTTTTCTGTCTTTTAATTTTGGAGTCTGAATTTTCCATTTTTATAATATCGGCTCACAATGGTATATACAGCATGCTACCACCATTATTGCAATCTTAAATTATGTACGCTTTATAGCGCTAAATGTTCATGAGACGGGAAAGTATCCTCCAGACCTCCCAGATCAGTTCCCCCCATCAGAACTATGCGTTAATATTAAAACTCTGAGATCCTTGTATCTCAGCAAACCCAATACAGCACATCCTCTATCTTACTCTATTTCTTTTCTTTTAAATAATTTCTGTCTCTGGATTTAAAACTCCCGAGTCTCCCCTCCCTGATGCAATAATAGTCAACCAGGTGTCTTACCATTGGCATTCAAGGTACTTCATTGGTGCGGTCCTGCAGTTTCAATTCCATCAAGCCTTGTGTAAAGCAGCAAATCACGTGGGACCCCTTCACAAATGTTCCATCTATGGATCCAAAGAAGCGGGGGCAAAGCTAAGGTTAGTCATGGCAAGATACCGAGAAACCTTGTCACACATTTGTCACATTGCGTGACTGCTTGTCTCATACTTAGAACATATTACGTGACCTATTTTTACACTTAGTCATTTTCTTGGTAAAAGCGCGGATCAGAAAGGATCCTAGAAAATAACTACGTGTATAAAAAGAAAGCTCATTTTCTTTATTATTCAAAACACAGGGCCATGCTGGAAATGGGTAGAAGTAAACCATGGCAGGATGCTTTGGAAGTACTAACTGGTCAGCGTTTCATCGACGCAAGCGCAATAAAGTCTTACTTTCAACCATTAGAAAACTGGCTGGACAAACAACAAGCGAAAATAAAATACCCAGTGGGCTGGTAACCCTGGCGGTAAGATGATGAACTGCGCAGGCGCACTACATTGCTGCTGACCAGGGAAAGCGCAGGCGCGTAAGTGTAAAGTACTGCTGACCAGGGAAAGCGAAGGCTCTGGAGGAAGTATTTGAGAATACTTTGGATGCGAAGAACAAATATAAGGCAACTCGTGGACTAATGCTTTATGTGACTGTATTAAATTTTTTAGATTATCATTTTAATAACCTCCAGTTGCAGTTTTTTATAAGCTGTCCTGTCTTTCTTTCTTTTTTCTCTCTCTTTCTTTCTTTTTATAATTTTCAGTTATGTCCTTTAGTTATAGTTAGTTCATGTTATAGTTATTTATCTTCTTTATGTATAGTTCAATAAATGAGCAGGATTGTTTTACCAGATTTAAAACCTGGTACGATCTGCGAGTTTATTGAACGACTTCAAAAAGCCATGAATAATTAATGAGCATTTAGGGTCCTTATTCGTGACATGCTCCACAGGGAACCCGGCTATATTTATTTTTGGCTTCTTTTAGAAAAGCAACTTTGCTCTTTGTGGGTTTCCTGTGTTGTGATCGGTTTCCTTTTAAATAAGCTGTAATCAGATCTGCGAGCTGTAATCAGATCGGCGCTGTAAACTGATAGCCAATTAAATTCAAATCAATAACCGTTGGTAACGCACTCTCTAGTAAACACTGCTTACTAGAAAGTGCGTTACACACCACAGGCAACCCATGAGAAACAAAACACCAACGGTTATCGATTTGAATTTAATCGGCTATCAGTTTACAGCGCCGATCTGATTACAGCGCAGATCTGATTACAGCTTATGTAATAGGAAACCGATCACGACACAGGAAACCCACAAAGAGCAAAGTTACTTTTCTAAAAGAAGCAAAAAAATATATAGCCGGGTTCCCTGTGCATGCTCTTGTACTCTTTTGGTCCTTTATAAAGATTTCAAAATCTTTATATAAAGATATCCATGTCGAACTATTATCAGGCATAAAGATCCATGCCCGTGATGGATTTGAAGGACCTTATAAGTATAGATAAATGATCATTAATTATCCATGAATTTTTGAACATCGTTTTATATTCCACAGCTCATTAACATTCTAATGTATATTTTGAGATTCCATCAAACTGGATTTTTCTATTATGTGACGTGAGTGTGAGAGACACTTTTCATTCCCAACAACAACAATTTATTACTTTAGTTATAAATATTTACAAAATATTTCAATGAATTATAAAAAAACAAGTAAATCCCCAGCATCTATTGATTTCATTAAATAGTAACTCTGTACTGAATCGAATTCAATCACGTACACAGAGCCTTTATTTCTTACTGCGCATGCCCGACAAAACATTTTTTGTCGAGCATGCGCAGTAAGAAATAAAAGCTCTGGATACGAGTTTGAATCGAATAACACTAGCTTTCAGGATAAATCTGAATTGAGTCCTTAGTCAGCGGAATTTTTAGTCTCAAAAAATTCCTCATTCACTAGTCTGAAATAGATCAGCCCTATCACATGTCATAATATGATGTTAAAAGTGCCTGAACTCGGCAAAAAACATGCTTTGAATATATATAATATGGACGGACGAACCGAGCTCCGGCCTAAAGCACCCTAACAGTAACTGTCCGAGGACACACCAAGGGTCGTAGCCACTATGAGGAAAAAGAGGCAGTTCACATGGTAAAAAGGTCGCAAATGTCCTTCTAAACTCTGGAATCGCATTTCCGAGGGTCAGGATTTCAAAATCCCCCTCCCCATAGTTCCTTCTGCCTTCGCCAGTTGTTTGCCTTGGTAAACTGGTACGGTATGGTTACGGCCCTGACACCCATAACACATCACTGAAACTGGTACTGTTGCTAAGTGACTGGTGCCACGTGACTCTTCACAGGACTGTCAGAGTCATGCATACTCGTCGATATGATAATCTTTGAGGACAGCAGAGTGGCTCAAAGACTGAAATGGTGGTTAAATCTTCATTACTTACGATCCCCTCAGTTGGCTTCTCCAGTCATGGAAAGTAAGTCTTGAAAAACTACTCAGTTGTAGCTTGACAATTTCATCTGAATCATGGTTCATTCTTGAACCGAGTAACTAACCATTCCCTCAGCTCGTCCAGATTGTACTGGAATGGTCCAGGTCCACCCTGGTACACGAGGTTCTCATTCTGGACAACATGCAGACGTATCGGGGTAGCTCCGTAAGCGATGTTTCCAGTATCCAACATGCTGTCCAAAAGCACTGGACAACCTGGGTTGAACTTGGTTTGAAGTAATTGTGCCGCATGATAGCGATCTTCAATGGAATGATGAGTGTTGATTTGGAGATCGCTCTGCTGGATGAATAAAAAGCAGGATTTTATTCCAAGATCTAAAATGTTTTAACTAAAAATTGTTTACATTAAGAAATGATTTGTATATTCATCTATGGTTGGTTGCTTAGGTCAAGAAATGCCGAGTTAGTAATGTAGAATTCATCTAGTACCATTTGTAAAGCACTAGTCATCGAGCAAATAGCTTAGCGAAAAAGTCAAGAGGTAAAGTGAGATAAACGCCGCACAGAAAATATAGTAATTTCTAAAAACTTTAAAATTAATATTTTACGTTTGTCATGTCTTTTGGTAATAAAGTCAAAATATATCAATGTCAATCATGAAAACAAATCTACCGTATCTACGTAAAAATAGCGCAAGCAAACGGTGAATGGTCTATTTCTTGGATCGCAAGACCAAGGGTGCAAATTTAGGACAATTTTAAAGGAGGACAGTAACAGCGCAAACATCTTTATGTTTTAGAGAGGGTGGTATTTAAAAGAAAACAAAGTATTCAAGTTACCTGGAATGCCCAGCCATCAGCAGGGTGTGCTTCCTCGATGTAAACAAGTACAAAATCAGCAACATCTTCAAATTCTCTCACAATGGCACGAAATTTGCTCAGTTGGTAAGTGAAAATGGGACAAGTGCAGCTTCCAAAGTTGAGAACAAGTGGACGATTGCCTCTGGCTTGAGCAAAGAGACTTGATGGCTTGTTTTCTTTGTGGTTATTGTTGTTTTCATCGAGGACTACAACTGGAAAATCAAAAGCTTTTTCGTAAAGTTTGATTTTCTTGTTCAAGTCAATCTGAATGGCGTGAAAAAGAGTTGCAAGCATTTCCCAGCCAAACAGTGATTTCCAATAAAGTTCTGATGACATACGGATACCGGAGAGCCTGTCAAAGGTTCTTGCAATGGCACTCTTCAGCACTGGAATATCCTTAATCATCCATCCTACATGGAAAACTACCAACAGAATGGTGTAAATGAGAAAATTATAAACCGGTTTGAAGTCAAAAATCATCTTCTTCCTCTACAGCAAAAAAACGGCTTTAACTCTTTCGTGATGTGATGTGTTCAGCACTATCCAGATCTGGGCAACTGAAGACAGATGTACAAGATGTACGAGCTTTATATGCTTTTTACAGCGTGCGGTGCTATAGATGTTAGATAGGTGTTGACAACAGATTCACTCAAGTGTGTCTAATTGGTTGACCTTCAAAAACACGATCTGGACATGGCTTCCTGGACTTTGTTACCCTCGCAAGAGAACACTTTTCGAAAAACCGGAAACGCCAGGACATTCGAATCTAAAATTTCTTTTGTTTTATTATCTCTGCTTTGAATTAAATTCCTTTTCCGCTGAAAAAAATATTTCCTGACTTGCCCAGATCAAAAGGGCTTTACCGAATTGAATAAACTAAATAACATTCATTCTTTCATCATTACCGGACTAAAGCCTTTCTTTCCACTGGATAGACTTCAGATCACCATTTTATCTTTTTTGGATTTAAAAAGACTTAAACAACTCTCCAAATCGTAACGAGCGTTTCTTCGCAGTCAGAGCTGCGAGCTCATGAGAACATTTTCCTTCCTGGAACTTGGAAAGCCTTTGGAAAGATATTCGTGCATCCATAAGCCGGTCCTACAGAGTGCGAGCTTGCTGTCCTGTATTGTTCAAGGTGTAGTTCATTATAATAATATTTGTATTATTATTATTATTAACAATTCCCCTGGGATGTACAAAACATGTTTATTGATAAACAGCAGCTTTAACGGCAAACAAGGTTTTGAACAACATCTTTAATCTGGAAAATCATAGCTTGGATCTTTGCAATTGGTAGATGGTGATGTTACTGAGGTACCAAGCGCACGTGAAATGGATGGATTCCGTGGCACGTGAACCCGACAAGTTTTCAAAGGTTTTCTAATCCAAGATTGAGATCTAATGAGTTGTCAGGTTGGTGTAAGTGGTACTGGACTGCCAGCCATCCCACGCACGCCAAGAGTCTTAGCACTTGTCAGAGGAACAGTCCATGTCATCGACAAAATGAAGGCAGAAACAAACAACTTGCAATGCTTGACTATATTAACTATGATTCTAATAATCAGGATTAAAAGTGACGTTGATCCACGAGAACAATGTTTAACCGGTAAAAGAACACAAGATGAATTGTACTGTGCGTTGAGTCTTTTATGCGTAGTTTTTAATGGAGCGATTTAGTGCATGTTGTATTGAACAAGCGGCTCTATAAGTAAAACAGAAATCAAAACAAAAGAAGATGATTATCAACGGAAATCGTTGGATGTGTTAAGAGATAATGGTCATTTGGAATAGCAGATTTGGTTAGCTGCACGAAACGATATACCAAAGCTACACGTGACGACAGTGAAACAAAAACATAAAAATGGCGTTCTCAAAACGTCAGAGAGACAGACATATTTTGATTTGGATTATTGCACAGATCGTACACAAACTTGGTTCCTAACAAATATAAATGTATATAAATGTATAAATAAGTATGTGTATTAAAAAGGTACGTATACATTACTAAAGCCCGTGCTAATTGGACCACGCGATCCTCACTAGGCCCCGTTATCCAGTGGAGAAATTTATTGCATAACAGCATCGAATTATCCACTGGATAAGATTTATCCGACGGATAGCGCTATGTAGGCTTCGTACAACTACAGTGAACTCTCGTCTTGCGGACACCCCGATATTACGGACACTTGCTATTACGGACAGGAGAAAAAATCCCCGACAAAAATACTGACAAAGAAATGACCGTAAAAAATCTCTCGCTATTGCGGACGCTCGCTATTACGGACATGAAGTGACGGTCCCGAGGGTGTCCGCTGTAACGAGAGTTGACTGTAGTCAGGGCCCAGGCAGATAAAAGTAAGGTTCTTAGATCTCTTTATTATAATTTTTTCATGTTAGATTTTGAATCCAAAGGTTACTGAGCTGCATCAATTCACTGAATCCACTGTTCCACGTATACTGTATCTTGTCCATTTATTGGTCATTAGCCTTGCTTTATTAATCCCATACACGAGTCAAACATCAATATCATAAATTCTTTGTACGGTTAAGATTTGAACGATCATGCAATCATTTACTAGAATTTAAAACAAATCCATATAATTTAACTGATATGCTAGCTGTATACATGGGCCAGGTTGCCTGAATGCGTGCTGTTTTCTCGAATTTTTTTAAGCGCTTCATGATAAGAGTTACAACGACTTGAGCGGTACGTGCCATGGACACGAACCGTTGATATCGAGCTTGTTGCACGGTTCGTTCCAACCAGAGTTAATTAACTCTGTTCCAACACAAATGCGCGTTTAATTACGGTAATTTTCCGCATGAAAAGGAGACAAGAAGGCGCTATTAGACCGTGTCTGTCTGAATGCCCCACTAAGCATCTGTGCATGCAAGGCAGGCCACGACATCGACTGATTTTGCAACCGCTTTTAGAGCTGTTTTTAGTCCACAGGTCTCGGCAAATGTTCTGTTAATATTATTTTATATTATTTATATTATATCAAAAATCCCATCTGCTGCTGCTAGATTCATGGACCAAGTATGTTTTCATGGTAAAAAGACCGTTTTTTTTATCCCATATAACGATAATCAAACCCTTGACCAGTAATAAACCTTAGTCATGTTATCTGATTAACAGGTTTTGTCAGACTTTATTCTACCGAGCGCAACTGAAATGGAGACCTTTTTCAGACATGAATGATTTGAATAACGTAAGATATGCAGAAGACATACACTTTTGAACCGTTACTATCTATACCAACACCAAATAATACACACATACATTTTATGAATGAACGCAATTATTCATTACAGTGCGACTAAATTAAAAAATAAAACTAAATAAAATCAAACCACTAAATTCTCATTCCATCCTAGGAGATATTCACGATAGGGCTAATCTCAATATCTCCTTTCGCACTCACTGATGCAAATACATTAGTGTGTGTGTGTTTCTTGACTGCACCAACCAAGGCCACCCAAGGCCACCCAAGGCCACCCAAACAAAGTTTTCATACGAATTAGCCAATCGCACCGAGTATTTAAACAATAAAATCTGCACAAATTCTCGCACTTTTCTCTTTAAAAACATATATTTTCCACAACAATGTTATACGAGTAAGAAATAACTATACTTCACGCGTTTTATATGCCCGATATATGTAAAGCATCTCTTTACAATATATCGGTAGTGAAATACTAAAATAGATTAGTATAATCAACTAATATGAATACAGCTTTGAGAATAATTTAGAATTACTCAGCTTTACATTCATCAATGAGACGACCTTCAAAAACTACTATACGATATTTTCCTAGTATTGCAAACTGTCAGGTCTTTTTTACATGCAGTCCGCGCTGTGGCCGTGCTACCACAGGGAACCTTAAAATAAATTAAAAACCACGAAAGCTCGGTATGCTTTCTCGTTACCAGAGCCTGTGCTGACTGGCGCATGTCTGACGCAAAGTTCGCAATTCCGATTTTCTCAGGGTTTCAGAACCTGCGATTTGCATGCCTCGTGATTCTTCCCCAGTCCTTCTCCTGAGCCTAAAACGTCATTCTCAGACGAATAGTCTCACATGAATAGACAATGAATGGCTGCTGTCCAGAGCACCACATCATGCCTGGGGCTGGGTGGGTGGGTCACGCATATCCTCGATGTCGTTGTTACACATGTGCACAAAGCAAGGAGTGGTTATAATTCATACGTCGAAAGGAATTATGGGATATCTACTGTTATGCTAATTTCATGTTTTATACTGAGCAGCGCAAACCCTTCACAGACAGGGTGCGCTCGAGTAAAAACATACTTTCATTTATGTTTTGAAAGCCAAACTTGTTCGTATACCAGACTACTTCATGTTAATAATGTTTGTATTTTTTGCGTTTCCATGGTGATAACATGATAATTAATAAATGATTGACGCAGTTCTCTTTGGACGCTTTGAAGTTTTTCTTTCTTTTTGTTTTCAATATTAATTGAAATTTCTGGAGTGTAATAAATAATTCAAAAACCATTATAAAAATATTATACAAGTATTTTCACGTTAGAGCAATATTTAAAAAGCTTTAGTTTATACGATTTGGCATTTTCTTAGCCTTTCTACATCCCTTCCTTTCTTTCTTTCTTCTTTCCTTTCCTTCGTTGATTACGAGTCAATAATCTGAAAACAGAACAGCGATGTTTTTCTGCAGGACAGCAGGTACATAATTGATCATTCATAGGCTTTTTTTAGAAATAGATACTTTGGAATCTTTTCAAAAAAAAAAAAAATTATGAAATTTTGTCTTGCAGAAAAGAAAAAGAAAGAAAGAAAGGAAGAAAGAAAGAAAGGAAGAAAGTAAGAAAGAAAGAAAGTAAGAAGGAAAGAAAAAAAGAAAGAAAGAAAGAAAGAAAGGAAGGAAGAAAGAAAGAAAGGAAGGAAGGAAGGAAAAGAAAAGAAAGGAAAAGAAAGGAAAAGAAAGGAAAAGAAAAGAAAAGAAAAGAAAAGAAAAGAAAAGGAAAGAAAAGAAAAGAAAAGGAAGGAAAGAAAAGAAGAAGAAGAAGAAGAAGAAGAAGAAGAAAAAACCTTTCCGAATCGACTAAAAGTTTACATGAACCCTTCGAAATATTTTCAGCATTGATTCTACATAAAGTAAATAGCTAAATGGTAGAATATTTCTTTATTTGAGTGATACGTTATTAAATTGTACAGGTTCATCTTCTATTATCTTTATTTTAGTTACGAAGTCTCGAGTTGTCAATGATTTCGCGCCTTTGTAGTGCAGAACTAAATATTGTTAGAAAACTCATTAATAATTCATGAAGAAAACACAATAGAAATCATGACCATGAAGGTGATTTTATATCTGATAAAGATTCGTCTTCATTTGCATAAACTTTAACTTGGATTTTCTCTATCAAACTTGGTTCATTTCGTAAAAAAATCGGTACACAATGAGAACAAACATCATAAGTTTTCTAAGCCGTTCAATAATCTCGCAGATCGTGGTTTATCGGGTCTAAAACCACTCGGCTGCACCTCGTGTTTTATACCCGATAAAACACTCCTGCTCGTTTATTAAACATTACTTATACTTGTAAACTCCCATCATACTGATTCACGGAACAACGCGTGTAGCTTATTTAGTTGTCAGGTCCAGAGTATTAAGGCATTAAGGCGTTAAACACAGAAATATTACAGTATTTAGGGTTTTTAAACGCTTAAGACTACGACAAAGATGCACTAGAATCTGGTTACTGGCACCTTTAATTCTTGTCTTATTCATAAAGGGATTGAATAGCACTCAGCATAACAGTTTAATATATTTGGTTGAATTCGCTTATTTGACCACTGAACCGGTGCTTGTACTGATATGCTGAGTGCTATTCAATCCCTTTATGAACCAGATTGTGCATCTTTGTCATAGTCTTAAGCGTAGTTGTCTAGCTTTTCCTTCACCGAAGCCGGCTCTGCGACAGAAACTAAGAAAGGAAGGTAAGTATAAGCAATTCTATCTTTTTCAGTCAACACTGAAAATATCAAGAAGAAGAAGAATGGAAAAAAAGGAACCCTTTTCTGAGTATCAGTAACATTAGCATGCACAATCTATGAAAAACAGTTATGTAAAATAGGAAAATCTGATTGTTTTCTGTAAAAGGGCGGAAAATGGTCTATAGCTGCGCGGTTTGTCCAGATGAGCTGACTTTCTACTTTTGCAAATTTGCGAATTTTAAATTTCTATGACGCTAAGTTTTCGCTTCTTTTCTTCGCGCAAAAAAAAAAAAAGAAAAAAAAAGAAAATCATTAAATGGTTTTGGTTTTGCGACATCCTAGACTAGACCAATAAAGTACTTCAGGGCAAAAGAGTTGAAGCACAAGGACTATTCTTCTCGAGAGCACCCCTCTTTTACATATATTCTTATTAAAGAAAACCTTTTCAGTGAAGTAGATTCTGAAAGAACGAGGTTGCACTGTTCGATAGTAGGAAGGCATCTTGAAAACGATATCACACAGAACAAATACATGTAAACGGGTATATACGAACTATAGTTAAATGATGGAAAAAATTCAAGTGATCCTAGGGGGTAAATCAGTGAGTAATTAAAACGATTACCATGTGCAAAAAGTCTTGAAAAATGCAAGACTTGAACGGGAATCCAACACCGTACCACACCTCCTGGATCATACTAGAAACCTCTATGATGCATATCATCATGTTAGGGAATACAGTTAGGATCAATCTTTTTTCTTCCGGCTAATTCCTACTTTTGAATTTACATAATCAACAAGATTTCTTTTCAGTGTTTCTCACTTCAGTAACGTTGCTAATTTAAAGGTTGATAACAGCGACACAATAATTCATGAGTTTTATATCTTTTAATTATTCCAATGGTGGACATATGTTTGCATTTTTTTTTGTGATCAATTTTCGCAGTCTTCACGATGCCTCAGTTTTGGAGTGACGTCAATAATATGTCACTATTTCAGATCGATTATGTGTATTAATCACGTGTCCCTTAGACGTAAGTGATTGATCTCAAACCCCCGATAAAGATAAAATTTGCAAGCCCCTCTGTCTGCACAGTTCTGGATTCCATCCAAAGCAATTTCCGATCAGACCCTTTCATAAAATAAAACTACAGGGGCACAGAAGGACAGACTGTCAAACTTTGTTGTCTTCACCAACAGGTCTGTTTTCATTCGAGTCTAGTCTGCTTTAAAACTGCTTTTCATATATAAAGTTAACAGCACCTTTGTACCGTCTTTAATATTTTCAAATTTTAGCTCTAACCGGTCATTACGTAGCAGCAAACAATATTTATTTATATATTTATATTTATATTTATTTACACAGCTTTAACCTCGTTTTAAACAAATGGTAAATAAATAGCCGAAATAATAATAATTTATAAATATTTCTGGATAAGCTAACAAAATAATTATCAATCCTGATAAGGTACGCACTCAGAGCTTGGCTCCAAATTAAGTACCACCAGTTATATAAGATAAGCATATAAAACAATATTTGTCGTAATAATTGTAGACTTACTATATATACGTATAGATATAGATCAGATAAACAAAATTAAGAAATAGTTAATATAAGAAATAAAACTTCCTATGAATAAAGAGAAATAATGATAGGAAATAAAATCAATATGTGCCAGCGTTGTCATGTAACGGAGAGAGAAGACAGCTTGAAGATATATGCATATTTTATATCCGAACAATTGCATTTTAATCAAACAATAATGTGCCAATTAAGAAGAATTCTACTCGAAATTTAGTGTAGCTCAAAAACACCGGGGCATTTTTCTTTGGTCGAATATCAAAAAAATCCTGGCTTGGCCCGAAGATTATCCTAATGGTTAGCGTTCGTACGAATGGTAAGTGTTTGTTTTAATAGATCTTAAATTCTAATTGGTATTCGGCTGCAAAGTCTTTAACGACGAACGCCTGAATTCCGTTCTGTGATGCATGAGGCAAGTTATAATCATCCATTTGTTATCCTTTCCTCATGCTTTATTTTTCTACTTTTTTGTTAGATATATTTACAAGATGTATTTAGATACATAAGACTATTTATATTTGTGTTTATAACATAGATATCTCTAGGTATCATGTGAGGCTATAGACTTGTGGCGATACTAAAATGGTTCCTATAAGTTAACAATTCATAATACTGTTTCAAATGATTAGCTTTTCCACGCTATAGCTTTATTCGGATCAGGACTGCTTATCGTAATTATAAGAGTAGTAGTTAGTAAGGTTTTTGTTGGAGTATAGTTCGACGCAAAGTACTAAGTTCCCTTGTCTAATCCGGTCATCTTGCGTTGATTAGTATTAGTGGATTAGTATACGGTAACCTGTACAAATGGTTAGAAACAGACATCAGCTTGTCAGCTTTCATTTCAAATCCAGGCTTCCTTGAATCAAAAATCGTAGGCATTTTTTTTCTTATACAATGAATATTATATAAATATTATAACGAGAGTGAAAGCTGCAAAAAGGATCGTCTTTGAGCATATTTTAAAGATGATGATCTTCCCGCTAGCTGTAGATTATTACTAACTTTTATAATAATCTTGATAAACTTTAGAGTCCAATTCTAACGAAAAAACTTGAATATCTGTTAACCTTCTCCAAGCCGACTTTTGACGCATTACAGATCATTTAAGAAAATTTCAAAAACGCATCTTTTTCCCGATTAAATAGCGTTTCCATTTTGGGAAGTTTTAGAAAAAGTCAGATCAGGTAATCAGCTTCGTCTAATAATCTAGTAACTTGAACAACCCGGTGCTCTATACATATGGCGAAGAGCTTTTGGAACAATTGCCCCAAAACTATGGAAAAAACTACCAACTCGCCGACACAATCGCATCATTTAAAACAGGACTTAAAACGAACATTAATATTTGTATTTTGATGAGTACTATAGCAGGAACCTTTTATCTTAGTTTTACTCTGTAAACGCATTGGAAATTTTAAATGCGTCTCTATGAACTTTTCATTATTATTAATATGTTATTATTATTATTATAATGATTTTAAAATGTTGTTTTCTGGTTTTACTAGAAATGAGTGAGTTTAATACAACAAGTTGTTATAATCAGATAACAACATGTGCGAAAATATATTAACAGTACAACGAACCGTCTGCATATATTATATTATAATCACGGAAGATATGATATATTTTACAGGAGAGAGGGGAAAACGGGGCAGCTTCGATTAGCCGATAACTCTTTAACGTATACAATAACGTTTAAAGAAGTGCTACCATGCGTTGAAGAATATTTATTGAATTGTTTTCTTCCAAAGGAGGGAAGATCCTTTTTTCTTATTTGTGTTTATTTATCGAGGAGAACTCTTGAATTCTTTAACTTATTCTTAAAATTAAATTATACTGATACAAATGTTTGGTTTTGGTTGTTCTGTCGTTAAGACGAAAAGTGCTTTTAAGACACGTTTCTCAAGACTCAAGAACTTTGAATACGATTAATTGATGCGACATGACGGAGAGATCATAGCTGGATGCCATCCAGATATATCAATGGCAATTTTTAAACGAAACCTTGTCATGAACGACCAAATGGAAAGTTGTGCTTTTTAGTTAACGGCGAATCATATTTTAGGATGGAATTTTCAACTTTATTTTTTTTGATGGTTCTATAGTTTTTTTAGAAAACAGTCGCTCATTTTAATAGGACTTGACGTGTTGGTCACAAAAGAAATGATGTTACCAAGTTAAAGTTTGGACGTGATGGGAATGCGAAAGGATAATGAATTCGTTAGCGCAAAAGAACTTTTTAAAGTGGTAGACAATAGGTACGACGCGTACGTCATACGACACTAAGTCATCTGTGTTATCGGTCTAGCCCATTGACATTTAAATTCTCTACTTTCACATCCCAATAATACTTTGCGTCTTTGGGGGGTAACCAGAAGGTAAAAACCGACTTATTTTGCTGAAGGCTGATCAGACAGTGTTGGCAATACCTTGTTTGGTATCCAAAGATAAAATGAAGAAGTAAAAAACAGAAAAAGATAGAAGCTTGAAGACGTTCAAGGTAAATTTTAAACATTTTTTCGTAAGTCGATAGATTTTCTGTAAGACCAAAACTTTTGATGATCTGTACACGCAAAAATAACTTGGAATAAACTGATAATCAGCATTGTACAGATAAAAGCAGGTATAGTGTAAATTCAATTAAGAAACCTTTCAATTTGGGACAGTTTTTTGATTGGTTACCCCCCAAAGACGCAAGGCATTATGGAGATGTGAAAGTAGAGAATAAAATACTATTGTACCCAAGCTAGACCACAATGCACCATGCTCGCTAGCTCTGAAAAAGATAGTCATTTCTCGTTTTCAGTGCCCGCCTTCTTATTGTTCTTCGCCAGAAACGAAGAACTCCGGGCGAATCCTTTCAGAACTCTCTGTTTCTAGCGCACTGTTATCATAAAAGCCGATCAGAAAAAATCGGTAGATGGATTCGCACATAGCTCTTAGCTTTTTTGTCGGAGACCAGAAAAAAAAGTGCAGAGTCAAAAAAGAAGGATGTTTTTTGGGGTACCTGTTATCAGATTCATTGATGATATGGTTTCTTTTCTAGCCATGGCTGAGTATTCCAACCTGTAAAACAAAAATCCTTTGTTTTCAAAAGATTATAGTACCAGGGGAAAAAATAATGCTCAAATGTTTGATTGACAGGAGGTAATTTGAACATACACACCATGACATTTGAGTATCATTTCTTTGTTTAATGGTTGCGCATGAGAAGACACATGAATATAGACCTCCTCCGCTAGTGCGTAATGTTTTCCCATTTCAGACCACGTGTCACTCACTTGAGAATAGGATTCCATATTCATGCGTCTTCTCATGTGCGACCAAGTCAACCGTTATACAAAGAAATGATATTCTAGGCAATGACACGTAGTCTGAAATGGGAAAACATTAAGCTGATGTTACACTGGACGATTCGCAATGACGATTTTCCGCGATACGCCGTTGCGCGAAAAAATTAATGCCGTGCAACATGCCACGTACAACGATTTTCGGATTTAGCAACGTGTTGCAAGTTTCTAATTTAGCTTAAAACCTTGCAACGCAGAATTGCGAATTTTTTGCAAGTTGATTCGTGTAAAGCTTCATCAACGGTTTTCCGCGCAACGTATACCCAAAATGCAGTTTAATACTCTTAGCGAGGCGATGTCAAATGACGTCGGTAGGCTACAAACAAGGTGGCGGCTTTGAAAATGATTTTCGAACCAACGTTGCGCAAAACGTTGACTCGTGTAATATGTATTAAAAATCGACGAGTCGAATCGCGAAAAATCGTCGTTGCGAAACTTCACGTGTAACATCAGCTTTACTTCCAAGCTCGCCCGAGCCGAGGAGGTCTATTGATACGACTCATGAAAAAGATTATCCTATTCTCAAGAGAATGACACGTGGTCTACTGGAATGAAAATAAAATAATATTCTACTAGAATAGATGTAACATAATCTCTGGCGCAGAATCTTATGACACAAACCATCTGTCATTCTCTAGAGCATCATTTATTTGTTTAACGGTTGCATGAGATGAAACATCTATATGGATAAAACTTAAACAAAGAATCTTATTCTCAAGAGAATGACAAGTGGTCTGAAATGGAAAAACATTACACCAAGACGAAAAAAGTCTATTGGATTCAAGATGGACCGACCCGCGTCTCTGTGACAATAATTCTTATGTCTTTTCGTTAGCGTCATGCGTGTCCTGCCAACAGAAATGTCCGTTACCCAGTTATACGAACTAATCCACCACGATTTTGTCAGTTTTCAAAAATAGAAGATCTATATTAATATACATTGGGAAATATTCATTTTTTTTTTCATTTAAAATTTCGCTTTATTTTTTTAGATTTTTTCTGATCAATAATACTCTTCTATATGAGGTGTTTATAAGACATCGAACAAGTGCAAGAATAACACCGTATTATTCAGGGGGAAAATGTTATTTCCTTGATTAAACAGATTGAAGGACAGTGACAACCAGGTGTTATACTTGATTAAATTTTTACCATCTAGATTTCATTTCTATAAGAGCTTGCGAAGTTTGTTATACGATAGATTGATGCGATGATTGTTTACTTTCTTCATTAATTCATTGCCGGAAATGTGTAAAAAAAAAAAACTGTTTCTTAATGAATGAGATGAATGTTGAGATAGATGTGTTATTAATGCGACAGTCTCCAATGGTCGCCAACTGTTATGTGCCTAAATGTATCAAAAAGTATTCTATAAATTACTTCTACCTTAACGAACCGAACAACCCTCCATGTAATTACAATTGTATTGCTGAAGGCATTAAGGCTTATCATCACAGTTTGGGAGTGCTTGTTGACGTCGGTAGGCTACACCTAAAAAATATACACAATTTGGTAGGCTAACTAGTATTACACAGAGTAATTTTCATCTAGGCCCATTCTAGTAGATCGAATTAGAATTTAGAAATTTTTTTTTGCGGAGGGAGGAAAGCCGGAGAACCTGGAAAACCCTCGAAGCACAGGAAAGAACCAACGAACAATCTAGTGACATGTGATGAGAGGCGAGCACCCAAGTCTGTGTCTACCAGTCCAATACGCCGGTATAGTAACATACCGATTACTTTTTGCTAGTAATATATTCATTCATTTGAGGAGAACTGAGCCACTAGTCAGTAGGTGAAGAGCTTGACTTTCTATAAAACTAGTGATAACCTTGAGCTGTGGTATGTTCTACTCGTTATCTTTCCCAAGGGACGGAAATGCTAAGAGCTAGGAACGTTATCTTATCCTCATTAAATAGAGGCTTGTTATCATTTTATTTCAAAATGCTCTTTTTGCTTACAACATTATTATATGATTGTCAGTGAATATTGGGCAAAAATATGTTGTCATGGAGAAAGAACTTATTAACTGACTTTAAACTCGATTCAATGAAAGGACTTTTAAATTCAAATAATATTTACCTTGCGGACAAAAATAATGATAAATATTAGTTGAAAGTGGTGAAATTAGTTTTCTATCAGTCATGGCTTATGAAAGTCAACGCTTATGACCACAAATTTGTTGCTATTTTTAACTCGTATCCTCGTAATCTGATTGGTTTGTCGGTCGCAAAACTTGTTGAAACCGATATTCTTGGGAAGGTCAATTAATGAATAAGCCTGAAGCGAGATGACGTTTTACCCCCGACTCTATACCATGATAGTTTTTTAAAATTCTTTCATATTAAAATTTTCGATTTCTTAGAGAATACAGGAACAATAGTCATAATTAAAGAACAAAAGCAATGTGAAAAGGATTATGGTCTAGAGACGGGGGTAAGACGTCATCTCGCTTCAGGCTTATTGCTTTATTGAATGTTTTCTTCATATTTCTGACAGTTGTTTTCTTTCTCCTTCATGCAAACGGCAGACGCTTTTCAACCTGTGAGTAGTCCATAACTAGTCATAGTCCTCTGACAATATAAATTTCTGTTCAAAGCGTCTGTTTATGAATAATATCGAGCAAATTTCATTCGCCCAGCTTCATTACTGGAGTCGTGTGCAATCGGTAAGACAAGCAATAGCGCAGCGCACTGATTCTAAAAATAGCTTAAAGATTCGGACAAACATTGCATTCTGTTTAACCGCTACGAGGGTTATACGAACCGATTTTATTATTTTTACTTAAAGTTACAATAATAACCCACGTAAACTAAGATCAACTGCGATCGGCTGTGAAAATTATCTGCTGAAAGTAAACTTGTAAGTTTGTTTGTCCGAATTTCGCCTTTGTCTTCGTTTTTATGACGTCACGGTTGCGCTGCGCTATTCAAAACTCAAATATTTTTCCACACTCCACAAGATGTCATATTATTTATGTTATATTATGTTGATATTTATTCTAACTGGTAAAGGCTCAATTTAGCACGTCCCTTCCGCTACCAGCAGCAGGGGATGTACTATCTTGCTGTCCCTTTTATCTTTCATCAATGCTCTCATTAGATGAATTGTTAGTCAAATGTAGTCTTCACACAGACAGCGATAATTAATCCAAGGACAACAAAAAAACAGTATCAAGAAAAGAAAAGAAAAAAAAAAACGGGGATTAAACGAGAGATCGTGTGTGGGCAAAAGACGATATTTTCTTGAATATACCCTTGACTATTATGTATTTATTTTCGATTCGTCTTGAATTTTCCTTCTCTTTAACTCTCCTGTTCCTTTTTCTTCCCTTCTCTTCACTTTTCTCTCCTATTTCCTTCCGTTTTCTCTCCTTTTTTCAGTCATTTTTTCTTGTAAAACAAATAGCATATGCTTAAAATATTAAAGACAAACCTAAGCAGTTCCCTTCTAATACCTAGACCTAAACAATAAAGAGTCAGCTAGATTACGAAAATATGGAGTTAAAAAGGATACCTTTTGGACAATACACTAAAGTACACCTATTTATCGATTTTTGCAAATTACGAGTATTCAATTTTTCTTTAAACGTTTGTTACTTTGAAAAGGGTTGTGTGTAAAATTAACACTTACATTATATGCAAATGATAGGATTTTACGTTTCATTGAAAAGAACTAGTTAAAAGCAATGTTCCCATTTTGGATACCTCAGAAAAACGAATATAAAAAGGGTTTCGTTGAAACAGCTTCGCTTGTCATGATTTTATGACCCACTTTGCTCTACCATTTTGTTTACAAAGCTAACAGCACCACACAAAAGTCTATTATAATCGCGCCCCTTTCATATCACAAGTTCATTGTAGCGATCCGCTTGTTACTAGCAAATCTCGTATATGATAAGCCTTTCTAACACCATTAACACCTATGGCTTTGAAATGTAAATAGTCTAAGTAATTAAGGATTACTTTTTAGATGAAAAAGGAATAGAACATCGCACCTTGTAGATTGTTTTTTCCTGGTTGTGGGTTATGTATTACTACTCGTATCAAGTACTCATTCTATTCAATATTCTAAGAGAATTCAGTACATCTTCCAGTTCGGTACATTCTTTGCACGATTTCCTGGTAAGAAAGTTATATAGTACATATATTTATATATTTAGTCTCAACATGCTTTTTTTTAAATTCAAAGAAAAATCCCCCCCCCCCCCCCCCCTTGTGATGTGTTATGCTGGAAATACATCATACATAAGAAATGTATTCTAATTCTTTGTTTGAAATCGGTCGCTTAAGTTCAATTTAGCTAAGATTTATGTTACATTGGGAGTGATATATTTAGTAATCTTGTATCTTAAATATGTATTACGAAACGAAGCCGCTCAAGTATATGATGGAGGTTAGCCAAACGGCAAATTCGTTGCTGAGGTTGATATCTTTTGTAACCAGTTATTTTTTAGCCTCGAAAATGCAACGTACATTTTAACCTATTCGATGTTTGGTTTTCTTCATTTTTTCTTTTTGATTTAATTCTCTCTTTTTTCTTCCCTCCTTCCTTCCTTTCATTAATTCTTTCTTTCCTTCTTCCTTTCTTTCCTTTTTCCTTCCTTCCTTCCTTTCTTTCTTCCTTCCTTCCTCTCTTTCTCAATTTTTGTCTCTATTTTTCTCTCTTTCCTTTGCTTTTTTTATTTCAGTAATAACCTTCAATATTTATTCTTTAAAAAGGCCCTTAATAAACAATAGCTTTTATGTTCAGTAATTAAAGATGGCGTTCCCTGCGAATAGATTTTATTGTGTCAAATATAAACAAAAAAATCCTTTTAATGTCATTCTATTGACTGTAAACACAGATGCTATTTTGCTGCCACTTCTGCCTGTTTTTGAAACACAAAGACTTCAAGGACAATACAAATATGAGAGACCAATCAAATCACTAGAGCTGAGATCTATTATTACAGACAGGGAATTACAAAGTAACTTAACATATAGACCCATAGTGACCATAAGGACAATTTTCCTGTATGTGGACCACTGTTTTGCTATATTTGTATATTTTAACTTTCCCAAATTTGTCTCTACCACAACAGTGAAACACATTTTTGAATTTATTATAGAAAGGTACGAAGCTAGTGCAGAGGAAATTGCATGCAACCCTTTCCTTGCCTTTTTGCATAAGAGATGACTTTTCCTCTCTAAATTCAAATAAGAAAAGCCAAGTTTTTTATGGAAGTTGCCGAGTTACTTTCAGAGTAATGGCCCTGCAATCCTTTATTATGATATACATAATCCACTCCTTTAGTGAGACCGACGCAAGTATGAATGGGAAAATACTGAACTGATTGTGGTGCTTAATGAAATAACGTTGTATTCCAGGTTGATGTTCCGTGAAAGATGAGCTGCCCTATACCAAAGATACTAATATCGGTTGCCACTGTGTGCTTGGCTCTGGCTATACGTTCAAATGGTAAGGAACGTCCTTAAAATCTTTTTAAGACAAGTCTACTGATGGGTGGCTTCGGCATACCAATTACCTACAACCGAAATGTCTGCCACTTTTATAAGTTAGGAACGATCTCAAACCACCTATAGTGAACATCATCCAACATGCTTACCACTTTTATTCCATCATTACAAACTACCTATAGTGAACACTATCCAACGTGGCTGCCACTTTTATTCCCTTAGGAATGATTACAATCCACCTATAGTGAACACCATCCAACATGGCTGCCACTTTTATTCCCTTAGGAATGATTACAAACCACCTATAGTGAACACCATCCAGCATGGCTGCCACTTTTATTCCCTTAGGAATGATTACAAACCACCTATAGTGAACATCATCCAACATGGCTGCCTCTTTTACTCCCTTAGGAACAATTGTTGGGTAATTTCTAATCGGCATAATGAGTTAAAAAATTCATACCTCCACAGCGTATAACATCTCGGTAGCGGACGGCCTACACGACAGTTTCAATTGCACACAAGCAACTTCTATTTATATCAGCCACTCGACGTACGGTTGTCCAGCCCACGTGCCATGCGCGGTCGATCAGACATGTTTCCTTACAGAAAAGGCTCTTATTGCAATGAGAGCTATGTGCCAGAATCAGCCATCGTGCCGCCTCAGCCCATCGCCCGAAGCATTTGGTTTTAACAGTTCGAGTTGTGCGGTATCTGGCCCAAACTATCTAAATGTTTCATGGTATTGTCAGAATGGTAAGTAACAAAGGATACTCTTAGTGTTAATTACTGGAGATCGAGATATTAGAGACCTTTGGCACGACGTTCTTGCTAGGTACCGCAAATCTGAAACTGCAGTTCGACTTCAGGCGTTTTCCGTCAAACTTTCTTTAGTTAGCGTGGCGTCAAGTTGTTGCTGGAAGAGCCTCCATATTGAATGTCGTTGATGCTGAGTGTTTCTCCGTGTTTGCAGGCGTCTTTCTGGGTCTGATCCCCTAGCAGTGAGCACGGGTTAGCGGTAAACCTGATGCTAAAGTTCTCTAATAAGCAAATAGATCCCAAGGGCACGAGGAATCTGATATTGCTAACAGTCGAACCAGTTCATGCGTTCCTTTCAAAGTTAGAAGATTGAATATACTTTTTTTGATATCTGATTTCAAGTTTGTTTTGAAATTTCGATCTAAATAATCCGATCACACGAATGAACTCTATATGTGACGTTGACTTCGTTTGACGTGATGTTCTCTCCCTTGCCAGGAGAGATGGCGGTGGCGGTGCATATAATGGATAGGATTATGATGATGATGCATATGGTGATGCATTCGATGATGATGCATATGATGTTGAAGATGATGTTGACTGATAATGTTGTTGATGATGTTGATGATGTATGTGATGATGATGTTGATGATGACCGATGGATGATGATGCATATGATGATGATGAATGATGATGGTGATGGTGTATATAATGTAGATGATGATAAAAATGATGTATATGATAATGATGGTGATGGTGATGATTACGTTGATGATATATTGATGATTTATGTGATGATGGTGCATATGATTATGATGGTGCATATGATGATGATGATAGTGGTTAAACATAGGTTCTGGCTATATACAACCTGCTTGTGTTTTCAAATTCCTTGCAGAAACATACAAAATTCTTCAAGAAAATGAGCTTCTGAAAATGACCTGTGAAGGAAGCGACGTGGTGGTTCTTAACAACATATATTGGAAAGGCTTCACGGTACCTACAGTGGAAAACGAGAATAACCAGACAAACCTGAATAACCAGACGAACCTGAATAACCAGAATAACCAGACAAACCTGAATAACCAGACGAACCCTGAATAACCAGACGAACCTGAATAACCAGACAAACCTGAATAACCAGACAAACCTGAATAACCAGACAAACCTGAATAACAAAACAGGTTCTGTCAATGGGTCAATAAACAATTCTTCATCTGTCAACCAAAATTCCTCAGCACTCAATTTTAGTATTCCACTACAAAGTATAGGGGTCTATAGGTTTCAAACTCCCTGTAATGGCAAGAGTACTTGTCCTCTGAATGCCTCGACCAGTTTGCTGGGTGATCCATATCCTGGCGTGCTTTCAAAAAAGACTCTAGAGCTTCAGTTCACTTGTCAGCCAGGTAAGAAATTATTTCATTGAAACAAATTCGTGGTGCGCTGTACCAAACCTACTACGTTGTATCTCCTTGCCTGCCCTCTTCTCCAAACGTCCATCTTTCTTCATTTTCCATCCATTCTTTTATTTATATAAAGGTCTCTTGTTGAATCTCATGAATCTCTTAACCAGCATTCAGTGAAGCACTGCTTTCCATGCTCATTCATCTATCAACATTTATACTGCAAATTTGCGCCAATCAGTTGATAAATATTCCACGCAAGACCGAAAATGTCGCCAGTTGGTAACATCTCCTTCATGCATGGAAACCAGGAGCATCCTGTTTCTTGCGCCATTAGCCCTTCATTATCAGAAAATATTAGTCATACATTTATATACATACTTCCATTTTCCCATGTATTTCCATACTTCTCTAAATCTTAAGTCACTTTTTAGTCAACAGTGGTTATCCAGAATGGTCAAGCTGGGCGTCATGTCCAGAGGCTTGTGGAGTGCCACATTACTTGACACGAAAAAGAAGATGTGTAAACAACGGTGCAGATTGTTCTGGCCCACCTTCTGAGACCAAAAACGAACCTTGCTACAAAGACTGCAAAGGTAGCATATGTTTTCTTTACGTCCTCAGTGGTTCTTTTACGTCCCTTGGACGATTTACTATTTCATTTACAGTAGCGTATCATGATTTAGAAGTGTGTCAGCGTTTGTCTCACGTGCTAAGGAAATTTGGTATAACTGATCTAAAGCTAGTTAATTTACCCTTTTATCATTACTAAAGCTAGGGATTGTCTTCAGGTTCCCGTCGGAGGCATAACGTATAGTAACTACACATCATGACTGTAACCAGCTTGGATGATAATAGACCAATATGGCTAACGCAATATTTTACCCTATTTAAATCTACTGGGGGGGAAAATAATAACGATAATAACATGTCAATGAGCCAAATCATAGTTTAAGAATCGTTTTCAGTGCGCATTCTATTTTATCCCGAATTTCTGTTTAATTAAGAACAAAAGAAGGTTTAAACGAAGAAGGTGAGAAATTCGGGATAAAATCGAATGCGCACTGAAAACGATTCTGGATATGAAATGTAAATATAATAGAAAAAGAAAGTATTCCCAGTAGATTTGAATTGGGTAAAACATTACGTTAGCCAAGTTGTTCTACGGCACCATATTAAGGCAGTCCGTAAAGACCTCCTCTGAAAATTAAAGATTGTAACGTGCGCATTGAGACGCATGCGTAATGCGCTATATGAGAACCATTCATTATACCGTTGTTTCTTTTATTTCTTTTTAAAGCTATCAACATCACTGTATGTGAGAATGAAACTACGTATCTAACCTGTCCTCCTGGGACATTTATCAATTTCGATCAAGTGTTCTTCGGAAGGAAATCGGCAGAACCATGCAATAGTATTAATCAAAGCGTGTCTATTTCTTGCACGACACCGGAAACGGAAGTCTACAACAATATTCGAGCCTATGAGAGATGCCAGATGAGAAGCAATTGCTCTTTGAATGCCTTTTCAAGCATTTTCAAGGATCCTTGCCCTGGTTATAGCAAGTACTTGAATCTGGCTTATACTTGCACACCAAGTGAGTAATTGTGAATCAAAAACCATTCTATATATAGGAGAGTTAATAAGACTTTAGATGATGTCAATGATTTATATATATAAGCATTTTCATAAAAGAGTCATTAAAAACTTCCGATCTTTGACATCAATGACTGAAAAGATGAGCTTATGAATTTTCCCTTTTTTGTTTTGTTTTTCCATTTTTGGGTTGTTATATTTAGTAGCCAGATCTGTATCGATATTATTAACCCATTTAAAATAAATATATATTATGAGTGTACATATCGTAATTCATACAGATTAATATGCGAAGATATGTTAATAAACCGCATAGTATTATCACCACGATCATCATCACCACCACCACCATCGTCATCATCATATCATCATCATTGTAATCATTATTGTCCTTGACATCATCATTGTTATCAACATCATCATCATCATCATCACCACCACCACCACCTTCGTCATCATCATATCATCATCATCCTCATCACCACCACCATAATCATCACCATCATCGTCGTCATCTGCATCATTATCATCATCATTACCAACATCGTCATCATCTTCATCAATAAACCTTTTAAAACTTACCTCTTTCAATGCTTGTAGTCGTCGAGAGAGTATTTTACGACCACGACCACGCCAAGATCACCTGTTATGACAAAAGACGCCTTGTTCTGCATGAACAAGTCACGTATGGGTCGCCTGGCAACTGCTCTGACACAAAGGTTCCCTATATAAATAGAATCTGTGAGAAGAGCAAATGTGAAGTACAACCAGTCAATTCACAAAAGTTATCAATAAAAAACGAGCCTTGCAAAGGAATCGATAAAAGAATATCGTTTAAGTATAGCTGTCAACCAGGTAAGAAGTGGTTCAGTCAAAGAACAGATTGAGAGAATCTAATCAAACTTTAATGATCAAACTTTAAACCAATTCCAAACTCTCCGAACTTGCTTTACCACAATATTCAACTGCTTCTAATCACTTTAACAAGGGCGGATCCAGGAGGGGGGGGGGGGGGGGGGGCAAAGGGGGCCTGAAGCCCCCCCCTTCGGCAGAAAAAAACGATGCTTTTTTATATTGTTTTCCGTTGTGTTGACGGAAGAAACTCAATTAGCCCCCTCCTCTAAAAGTTTTGCTGGATCCGCCCTTGTTTAAAAAGCTGTACATCATGTGGAGGCCGCGAAGTATGTGAGGTGCACGTGAGAAAGTTAATACTCATGCGCAAACCTAAATGACATGCTGCATTGTATCTTTAGATCAAGCAATATACACTCAATTGAAGAATCGTTGTCGGGTTCAGAAACATAGAACATAGAAGCTGAGACCGAAATGGCACATGGGGAGTAAATAAGCGGTTTCGTCTACGCTGCAACCTTTAAAAATGCGAAGCCAAACGGCTCTCAAACGCAGGTATTCTGAATACGTGTTTTAAACCGACTGTATGGATGGCGCAAATGAATAAAATCATAATATAATTGTCATTTCCCATGTGCCATTTCGGTCTCAGCTTTTCTGTTCTATGTTTCTGAACCCGACAACGGTTCTTTAATAGAGTGTATACCATGTGGACACCGTGAAGCGTGTGGGATGCACAAGAGGAAGTTAATACTCATGCGCAAACCTAACATGCTCCATTGTATCTTTAGATCAAGCAATATATACCATGTGGACATCGTGGAGTGAATGTGAAGCATGTGGAATGCACGCAAGAAAGTCAAGAAACCGGAAACTAAACAATGAAAATCAGTTGCTTTACAGTGAATGGCATGGTGGCGTTAGCCATGTACAAGATCACGAAACGTGCTACATTCCTTGTCAAGGTACAGTCTGTTAATAACCAAACAGAATAGACCCGAGGGTAAAAATGTACAGCGCGCATAATATTAACTAAAATTAATTAATTAATAGCATATACTGAGTAGAATTTCCCGATGCGACAAGATTTAAGCATCCCTCTCTCCACCTCGTTCTCTTTCTCGTTTTGAATCTTGTAGAACCATCCTCGTTCAAAGACTCTCATAAACTCCACCATACACGTCTTTCTCTGTATATTATTGTCTAGAACAATCTCGTTCTCTTTCTCGTTTTGAACCTTTTAGATCCATCCTCGTTCAAAGACTCTCTTAAACTCCACCTACACGTCTTCCTCTGTATATTATTATCAAGAACAATCTCGTTCTCTTTCTCGTTTTGAATCTTGTAGAACCATCCTCGTTCAAAGACTCTCTTAAACTCCACCATACACGTCTTCCTCTGTATATTATTATCAAGAACAATCTCGTTCTCTTTCTCGTTTTGAATCTTGTAGAACCATCCTCTTTCAAAGACTCTCATAAACTCCACCATACACGTCTTTCTCCGCATATTATTATCTAGAACAATCTCGTTCTCTTTCTCGTTTTGAACCTTGTAGATCCATCCTCGTTCAAAGACTCTCTTAAACTCCACCTACACGTCTTCCTCTGTATATTATTATCAAGAACAATCTCGTTCTCTTTCTCGTTTTGAATCTTGTAGAACCATCCTCGTTCAAAGACTCTCTTAAACTCCACCTACACGTCTTCCTCTGTATATTATTATCTAGAACAATCTCGTTCTCTTTCTCGTTTTGAATCTTGTAGAACCATCCTCGTTCAAAGACTCTCTTAAACTCCACCTACACGTCTTCCTCTGTATATTATTATCAAGAACAATCTCGTTCTCTTTCTCGTTTTGAATCTTGTAGAACCATCCTCGTTCAAAGACTCTCATAAACTCCACCTACACGTCTTCCTCTGTATATTATTATCAAGAACAATCTCGTTCTCTTCCTCGTTTTGAATCTTGTAGAACCATCCTCGTTCAAAGACTCTCATAAACTCCACCTACAAGCTACCTACACGTCTTCCTCTGTATATTATTATCTAGAACAATCTCGTTCTCTTTCAGAACACAATTATTCAACCTGTGAGCCCGCGATCAACATTACCTGTCCAAATTATCAAAACAGTCCCACCGTCATGGAAGTACGGTCAGTATATTACGGCCGAGAGAGGTCCAACCAATGTTCACTTTCGGGCGAGATTCTCTACCCGAACTGTACGTCACTAGCGACAACTAAGAAGAACATCATGAAGAAATGTCAAGGAAGGAACCAGTGTATCATCGAAGATCTCACTAAATATCTTGAAGATCCCTGTATTGGTTACAGCAAGAACTTTAATATGACATACAGATGTCAACCTGGTACGTAAACCATTGTACTATTTGTGTATACATATTAAGAGGACATTTTTTTCAATGATGAACAATAATGGCAAAAAGCGCCAAAAACTAGACTTTCGTATGAGCTTTGATCCCAATTTTCGTTTTGGGTTAGCACTCAAAACCTTTCTTAAACAATTAGAAACTGATGTACTACATGTATGATAAAATGCATTTGTGTTAGAATGTTGCTTTGTCAGGGTTTTTTTTATAGAAAATATATGTGAAACAAACAAATGAAGGCCTAAACCTCATTTCCGAATAAACTTTTTGTTTTGGGTTAACACTTTGATTCCACTTTCATCGGTCATCTTCACTTCCAAATAAATTAAACCTTCTGAATAACAAAATTTTAGCCTTGTACAACAGCCTTTCCTCGAAAAAGAGGTTTTGGCACTCATTGCTTGAATACGAAAAGAATTGTCTTAATATACAATTATTGAATAATTCGGCTTTCGCATGATATCTTACATTAATAGTAGGAATTTACGCAACCCCCATTAATTATCTAATGGTCTGTCCTCAAGGCGTTCAATAGTTCTCTTTTTCTACCAGTTTACGAATTTGGAAGAAGTCAGTCGTACAAATTGGTGCCGAATAACTTGACGTGCTACGATAACATGGTTATAGTTCCACATGACGCAGAATGGAAGTCTTCTTCTTGCCCGGCTGGGCAGCCGGACACGTTTGACAAGGTGAAAGGATGGTGCGATGGAAAAACATACTGTCAAGTCTATAATAATCATGTTTGGTTAGGCGATCCCTGCCCTCATAAAACCAAAGCCTTTAAAATGTGGTACAGCTGTCAAACGGGTAAGTGTTCATGCGACATAGTAACCGGCATATTTAATTTGTCGTACTGATAAAGAAATAATTAACGTCATGGTCCCCATGTTGTATTTGTTGCATTTCCAAGTATATGCATGACGTCATGGCCCCCATGTTGTATTTGTTGCATTTCCAAGTATACGCCTGACGTCATTGCCGTCATGTTCGATTTGTCGCATTTCCAAGTATACGCATGACGTCATGGCCCCATGCTTCATTTGTCGCATTTCCAAGTCTATTGCCTCCATGTTATGCCATGTTGTACTTGTATCATTCCTAAGTTCATAACTAACGTCATGGCCCTCATGTTGTACTTGTTGCGTTCATAAGTATACTTTACTTTTAAAGGCGGATAGAAACCTAGGAGGGACGAAAGAAGGCGCCGATTTAGGTTGTGGGTCATTTTGCATGTACCATAACCCTTTTGTATAGTTTGTTAGCTTCGTTCTATCGTATAAATTTGAAGTCTTTTGTCGTTTTTATTTAATTACGTAAGCTGTGACCGATACCTGTAAAAAGAACCTAGGTTTGTGCTAAGCCAATTTAGTGGGAGCCAAACTCACGTGCGCATGCGATGAAGAACGTTCACTGATACGTTAATAACTATATTATCTTATTAGCCAAGGGAGGACTTGACAGTGAATGGGGCTCCTGGACTAACTGTACAGAATGCGGGCTGTATGCCATGAAAAGTAGAAGAAAGCGCTGCTTGAGCCCCGTCAGTCACACCAGTGGAGGTCACTGCCCTTTGGTGCAAGAGGTGGCCAACTGCAACAAACCGTGCCCAGGTAGTAATAAATCGATAACTTCAAAAGAGTTTCAATTCCATATAGTTCTGACCACTCTTAAGGTGGACGGATGTCCTAACAGCTTTTTCAATCAATTGAAACGCTCCGAAAAATTGCATTGGTATTTAGAGGAATTTAGAAGTTCATTTTTGGAGGGAGAAAAACAGGAGTGTCAGCCAGAGAAACAACCCCCTTGAAGGATAGAACCAACAAACAACTCTATCCAACTATGATGACGGGGGGGGAGGGGGGTGGATGGCTCGAGAGACGGCACATGAGGAGCACATGCCAACGGTACACGCAAATGTAATAAATATTAATCCTCTAACCTAGGTTCACTTGAGTAACATACTATAGTCACTGACCGTACGAATGGTTCAATTCACCTTTTCGGTGATAGCCGTCGTAAACACTTTGTTGGATTGTGTTACGGTCACCAAAAACATCGGACGTCGTTCTCGGATTCGCATACGAATTCACTGAGTTAAAAGAGAAAATTTAGATAAATTTCTTTAGTTAGCTCTCTTAACAGCAATAAGAAAAGCTCTAATCAAGTTAGAAAAATGATATTTTACTTGTATTTAGAGAACTAACTATACGAACCAAGTACATTTGAACGGAAATCCGAGAACAATATCCGAACTTCTTGGTGACCGTAACACGATCCAACACAATTTATACCACGTGACGGCTAGCTCCGAAAAGGTGAATTGAGTGTTTGTATTCTCATTTTTAGTAAAAGACCTTGTCATTCGAATGAAGAAAGAATTCAACGTCATCCTGGGAAATATAATGAACATCCGCTTGACCATGGAACTGGGTACTAACGTGTCAGCGGTATTCGACTGGGGCGACGGTTCAAACAGCACATTTCTAGACGGGCTACAAGCAAATGCAACAAGTCATTTAGATATGGAAGTGTCGCATAACTACACGAAAGAAGGAGAATTCGAAATCAAGTTGCTCGCGTACAACGTCCTAAACAACCAAACTGATGGTAAACTCATACACGTTCAGGTTCGTCTAGAAGGAATGAATGTGTCCGCACCGGGATTCTTGGAGGTCAATGAATGGGGACATTTCAGATTTACCTTAGTGGTTGTCTCCCTCGCCCTGCCTAATGTAAGCTGGAAGTTTGGTGATGACACGCCAACGATCGAAAACAAGAATTTCAGCTTGAACCATTTGTACCAGCGACCAGGGAATTATTCGTTTCAAGTTATCGCCAAAAATCGTGTCAGCCAGTTAACTCATTCTTCTGTTGTCGTCGTTCAAGAGAGAATAACACAGCTTCGTTTCAGCACAGACACATACAAGTTCCCCCTCAACGTTGCTTCGAAGATAAATGTTCTATGGTCAAATGGAAGTCACATGTTATTTTTCTTCAATTTTAGTAAGGGCGAATCATTGTGGAAATATGTGACGCTTAGAGATAAAAAGGTTGGAGGGTTGGTTTTAAATCATAAGTTCAATTACGTCGGAGTGTTCGACGTTCGTGTTAGTGCGTCTAATAGACTCAACAACGCCACAGCTTGCGCTAGTGCCATCGTTGAAATCCCCGTCTCTGGATTTAATTCGTCAGTTGTTTGCAAGCGAAGATTTAAAGATTGCTTTCAAGATGATAGTATTTCGTTGAATGCAGCAGTAACAAATGGGTCAAGTCCACAATTCAAGGCTGTGATGGGTGACGGAACGTCCTATACAATGACAGAAGTTTTATCAGTATCACACAGATATAACACACATGGAAAGTTTGATGTTTATGTATCAGTGTATAACAACGTCAGCCTGGAAAATGTCACGCATTCATTGACAATACTCGAGGTACAACAGATACAGGGATTAAGGGTTGAATGTAACAGGTCAGTAGTGCTCGGTAACGTGACATTCTGTAATATTGCTTTAGTTCGAGGGAATGCATTCGAATGCGTGCTTTACTTCGGTGATTCAAATGAAATGCATAACTACACCCATGAAACATTGGCAAGGAACGTCTCGCATAGATATTCCAGTTACGGGACCTATTACGTAAAACTAACGTGCAACAACACCCTAGGGACATCAGTTGCAACGTACAAAACTATAGTAACAGGACCTGAACTTGGTTTGTCCCTGTCGAATAATGGACCTTTGATGACCAATGATATAGCAGTGATTACCATGCAAGTCAAAAACCCAGCTCCTAAGTCTTGTTTTTTATTGGACCTTGGAGATGGTAACAGAGCAGCTTACGGTGATATGAATTGCAGTAACAGGTATTATGGTATTGAAAAGACGCTACCACTGCAGAAACGAATGCTCTACAACAACACGTATAAAACTGTGGGAGTCTTTAATATTCGTTTTGAAGGAACGGACAGCCTGTTGAACGAGTCAGTCACCAGTTCAATAGCAATCACAGAAAAACCCTGTCGAATCCTTAGTGTTATATTAGAAAACATTGCACCTTCGTCTGAATCTGCTACGAGGATTCTGAAATCACGACAATTCGTTGTAATGTCAAAATATGAAATCAAATGTTCTAGTGCAGTCGGTGCGATACTGAAGTGGAACATCTATAAGAATGAATCTGGTAGCTTTGTAAGCTATACTGACGTAACCACGACAACGTCAAGTCTAGTTATAGGACCTCGATTTATTGATTACGGCATGTACAAGATAGTTCTTACTTTGACTTTAAATGGTGTCGAAGGTATCTTAGAATCGACTGAGGGGTTCATTGAAGTGACCAAGACGCCATTATCAGCCATGATTGTCCAAGGGTCTGCAATAAGAAGAGGCTGGAATGAAGCAATTCAGCTTGATGGTTCGGAGTCGTATGACCCAGACGAAGGAAGAAAGAGTAACAGTAGGTTGATTTTTAAATGGTTTTGCATCGATATTAACGAGACCATAGACGATATAGATCAAACTCCATTAGTTTCTCTCATAAAAAAGGTGAAATATCAAAATATCTCCAAGGTTTCCTGTGGCAGATACAGACATCTTTTCCCCGGGAATGTGGATAAGTCTATCGTGTTGCATCCGGAGTTGCTTTCAGATCAAAAAACTGTTTTAGTTGAGTTGGAAATCGAAGAAGGAAACAGAAATGTCAGTGTGTTTACGTTGATTCAACGTGTAAAATCCACAGTTCCGTCCCTGAACGTAAGGTAAGTGCTTTCTTTTTGCAATCCTTTTTCCCCTATTAAGACAACGTGTCATTATCTAGAGTATCATTTCTTTGTTGAACGGTTGCGAATGAGAAAAGACACATGAATATGGATACAACTCAAACAAAGAATCTCATATTCAAGAGATTGGCACATGGTCTCAAGATGGATTGCAGCACAACGAATAAGGGTTATTGACCAATTACCTTATCTTAACCAGCTCTCTAATACATAACACCATCTTTGATGCGGGTCCCCTGAACAATGACGTCATCCTTAAAGGTTTTTTATTAGTGACGTCATCTCTCACTGCCGTTTCTTTGAAAAAAGACGTAATATATATCGATTTTCTTATGGATTGTATCATCTTTATCATTCAGTGACGACATTCATAAAAAATTATTCGACCACTGCCGTCATGTTTAATGTCAGTTCTAAGGCTAATAAAGTGATTTTAAATACATCAATACAGTGTAGCTATACCAGTTATTCTTGCGATACGTTGCTTCATGAAGTTTTTCCACCTCATGGGTTGCCTACGCCCAGTTGCCCGATGACTCAGATCGCCGACTTCTGCGATAACGCCATGATAGAGGGCTACCTTGTAGCTCTTACTTGAACCCAACGTTAAAATATATAATGATATCTCCTTATCGCAAATCTTTTTTCTTCCAGATGCAAGGAAAACTGCAAAGAGAAGTCGAATTTAGAGGAAGTGAAGTCATACTTAGGCGAATGCACCAATCACTGCTCTTCTAATATGACAAAAAGTTGGAGTCTTTTCGAGCAGGATAAGGACAACCATAACTGGAAACTGGTGGAGAATCTAGATTCAAAGGTCCTCTCAAATATAGGCACCTTTAGTTTGGTGCTCAAAAGTAAAGTGCTCAAAGGAGGAAGACGTTATGTTGTAAGGCTGTCAGCATGGTACGCAGGAGAACAAAAGGGAATGACAGAGCACGAGTTCCTAACCAGCACGCCGCCGTATGGCGGGTATTGTACCGTTACTCCTACACAAGGAATAGCTCTTGAAACTCCTTTTTTTATTCATTGTCACAACTGGACGCTGGAGAGAGAACCAGGGATCTACAAGTTTGCCTACCATGATGTTTATACAGACTTGTGGAACATACTTTACATATCGACCAAGGGTAATGTTACCCTTACTTTACCCGTGGGACATCCCTTGAACAACTCGACTCTCAAACTAGTCGTGGAGATTTCGGATGACGATGGACTTTATACAGTAGTGTCTCTACCAACACAAGTAAGTATGAGAACCTTTTGCGGACGATGAGGTGCAGTAATCACATCGTAAAGGGCACATCATGAAGGTCACAACTAGCTGCCCGGAGCAGTTTACAATTATGAAAAACGGCAACTAGCAATGACGGTCAGAATTTGTCTGTCATACAGGAGTTGGCCAACTTTATCCTTAGAAAGAGATATTCATTGGTTACAATATTAGCTGAGGTTCTGATGAATAGTTATGCAAAAATCTTAAACATTAACTTTGAAATAAACCCCATTTTTTAATTGGGCATAAAGTCTTTCTTCAGTTTCAGACCACAAGTCATTCCATAGAGTATCATTTCTTTATCTAATGGTTGCGCATAAGAAACCACATGAATATGAAAGTGGATACCACTGAAATAAAGAATCTTACTCTCAAGAGAATAACACGTGGTCTGTAATGAGAAAACATTGCGCCCAAGGTAAAGGTCACATTTTCAAATGTAAAATATAGGTCATGCCAAGGAAACTCAATCAAAGTGAGATCAATGATTTGATTGTAAGTAAGGACAGCAAGATGGATTTTCTTATCGGTATTGGAGACGTGCAGTCAGCCTCTGAGCTGGTCAGTGGTTTGGTGTCTGTATTTAATTACGAGGCTTCGCAGAAGACAACAAACAATGAAACGGCTTTAAGAAAAGAGGTGTGTGGAATCAGAAAGAATAACTACTGCTGCTACTACTGCTACTACTTCTACTGCTGCTACTGCTGCTGCTGCTGCTGCTGCTGCTGCTGCTGCTGCTACTACTACTACTACTGCTACTGCTACTGCTACCGCTACCGCTACCACAACTACTGCCACTGCCACTGCCACTGCCACTACCACAACTACTGCCACTGCCATTGCCACTGCCACTGCCACTACCACAACTACTGCCACTGCCACTGCCACTACCACTACCACAACTACTGCCACTGCCACTGCCACTGCCACTGCCACTACCACTATAACCACTTTCTACCTACCTAGCACCACCAACCACCACCACAACGATTTTACGTCTATAGCTAGGCACTGATCAATTAATAAACTTTTTTACCGGTTGTAGGCACGTTCGTTAATAATAATCAAGTTTTCCAAGGTTCCTTCCCTGACATTAGAGGCAGTCAAACAAATATCTGTTTCTATCGCTGGTGCAGCACAAATCAAAGAAGAAATCAAAGTAGAGGCCCAGGTGAGTTATTGTCGACATATGGATTACAGTTCTGCTTACAGTCAGTGAAATATTTTGCATGGAACGAACGAAGGATTTTAAGAATTGCCCCTCTCAAACTGCGATAAAATTTGCGCTGTCCGCAGCTATTTAGATGAACACCATCGTATGCGTAGAAATTAGCCTTCGTATGCCAGAAACCTCTATGACCCCAATAAATTGCATAAGGAATTGGCTCCAAAACTACGCGTAGATAGCGGGTTAAGATATCGACATTTTGGTTAAAAGCTGCTGACGCCTCCCTATAGAGTGTTTGGCAAACACAAACGCGCTCAACCCCATATTGGTCATGTAACAAACGAACTAGATCCTCAATACTAGAACCCACTAGAACAGGGGTAAGATTGGCACGGGTTAGGTCGTTTGTTCCAATTTGTAAGATAACAATGTGGGGTCGAAAAGACTTTACAACATGTAGGTCATAATGGACAAGTTTTTTGAGAGTTCTGCCCCCAACACCGTGCCACCTTACAATTACATTATTCTCGCAGTGAAAATAAGGGGTAAGATCGGAATTACGTTCGATGAAGTCGTGGAGACGACGAATAAAGGAATGTCCCAGAATAAGAATGCGCTTGTCAGCCATAATACAGTTAGGGTGTAAAAGTAAAATAACTTGCCTGATAATTTTACAGTGAACTTGCTCGACTGCGAGAATAATAGGAAAGAGGCCTCGTGGTAGTAAGACGCGCCTTAAGTACTGCTACGTAATAACAGTAATCATATCCTATTGGTCGACTTGAGATATGCGGATTCATCTAGTTGGATTACCGGATCTTACAACAGTATAATGTTTCGACATAAATGTCATTATGCTGTCAGCATAATGTTCTGTTTTGTTTTAAAGTGAGCATTCATTTGCTATAAAATAACTGTTATGGATATTGCTTTCTAATCGATTGGACGCGCTTGCATTATATGAGCACGCAGCACGCGCGAGTGTTTTTCATTTCTTCATTAAGTAAATAGAGCGAATAGAGCTAAACAAAAGACCTAATCCACTTTGGCTTGATGTTTTACCCATTTCAGACCACGTGTCATTCCATCGAGAATACATTTCTTTGTTTGACAGTGTGTCCATATTCATGTGTCTTATCGTGCGCAACGATTAAACAAAGAAATGATACTTTAGGGAATGACACGTGGTCTGAAATGGGAAAACTGTGGATTAGATCTATCAAATAAGTTTTAAACGCGCGATGGACACATGCAAAAAAAATGTCACAAATTCCATCGAGGAGACGTTTAAGACTCATACGAAATCTTGCTCTTATTACTAAAGATTCGTTAAACAACAAGAATATACTAATATAAATATTGTCTATTTATTTACCTTGCAAGGTTGTCGCGAAGGATAAGATCGAAGAAATGGCCAAGTATGTGCTGAACGTTTCTTCAGAAGATGTAGGTTTTTCTTCCATCACAGATGCAGCCAAGGACTTGGTGTCTGCAGGCAGTAACATCATGAGGTCAGCGGCCTATACCACAAATTATGAAAGAACAGACATCAGTGAAACTGAAAAGAAAAAGGCATGTCAATCTTATCTATAAAAAGCTAATAAAAATGTATACACTTATTTCAATAAAGTTAGTCAACAAAAACCTAGAAAGCTGAGATCACTGAGCATCATGGGAAACATATATATATACAAAGCTTTTTTAATACAAGCTGCAGCTCGATGATGCTCAGAAGAGGTGAGACTGTAACCTGTAAAAGATTCGCAAGTCCATGAACAGTTATCAAGCAGTTGAACGTGTAAAATGAATCTACCCATAATCCTGGTCGGCCTCAGCTTTATAGCTTTTCAGGTGACTAACACTTTTGAAATAAGTGTATACACTTTATAGAATTTGAGTTGAAAGGTTACGCAAAAACAATCAAACTGCCGCATGTTTCGATGTCTTGTTGTTCAGCTACTGTAACATTGCGCGCAATCCGTTTCGTGTAAATATGTGAAAACATTATATGTATCACACATCGCACCCTTTGAAAACCTTTCGCTAGATAACTTGTAGCTCAGCCAATCAGTGCACAAAACTTGTAATAGACCATGGAATAACGGTCTAGGAAACCAAAACAAAAACAAAAAAACAAAAAACAAAAAAAAAAAAAAAAAAAAAAAAAAAAATGGCACTAACTCGCGTTTTCAACCTAACTTAAAATTTTTTGTACATCCATTCATAAAAATAATAACACTTTATTGGTCCATGGGCTATTGACTCGTACACCGTGAGAGCGATTAGTCTCATTGTTTATTGTGTAATCGAATCATTGCCCATTCCTGTTTGACCTTTTAAATATTTTTTTATATTTGTATTTCTATATTCAGAGCCAGGAAGTGGTCTATAAGAGTATGGAGACATTTGAGTATTCAATTCAGGCTGTATTCAACAAGAAGCTACCAGCAGAAGAAGACACTATCGTACAGACAACCACTACTGGTCTATCCTGCAGGCGCATTGTCCCAAAGAACGTTGGCAAAAAGCCAATGGCAATCAAAGATGCACAAGTCCAGTTCCCACAAGCTCAAGTGTTGCTGAATAATACAAACATTTCGTTCGTAGATATGAGTGTAAGGCGAGATTCTTACTCAATATATTATCAAGCTATATTTCAGATCGCGGCGCACGTGTGTCAGTCCTTGGTGACCGAGCCTTGGCCTGTTGTGCCGGAAGTCGTGGGTTCAGAAGCCCCAGTTGAAACAACACTCGGGGTCTTAAAATATCTGAGTAGAAAGTGCTGTCTTTGCTTTAAAGATATCTGCAAATTGCATTATCGATCCATGGTATTGTATTATCTTCATTTGATTATTTCGATGAATATTTCGCAACAAATGCGTGCTAAAGGATTTAGTAGGAATCCCTGAACCAGAATATTGAAAACTTGATTTTGAAGAATGTTTGTCTTACATCAAGAAAATTATTTTCAGCATACGGTGTTTTCATACACCAACGTAGCCCAAACTAGTTTACTCGTTAGTTTTCTCATGCGCGCATGTCTAATACACGTGATCTTTGTTTGACAGATGCTGCTTATCCCTCACAACCCCTACACATGGGACAGGACAAGCACAAGAATCAAATCATCCATCGTCAAGCTAAAGATCAAGAACGATATGGGAGAGACCGTCAAGATAGAAAACCTCGAAGAAGACATTGAAATAGTTCTGAGTGATGTAGAAGAGCCAGTCACGAAAACACCACCAGAATACTTCAAAAGAGCGGACAACTCGTCCATGCAATACCACACTGTCCATCACACCCAACAGGGAGGGTCCATAAAACTAGGTATCCGACCTGTTAATGAATCCGATTCCTTCATTGCTTACATTAGGTACGCCAACAGACCAACTCACACCGACTACGACATGAAAATGATCTTTCCAAACTTTTCTTCATGCACCATCAATGAGGATCTAATTCCCTTCAACTGCTCTGAAAACCCATACCAGATTGTCATACCAAGTGATTTCCTGGCCAAGACTGGTATATATTTCGTTGGGATCGCGTACAGCGACCAAAGCAGCGCGGTGGTGGAAGTCAAGAGCAGACAAAGGAGAGACTGTGAATCAGGTGGTCTAAGAGTGAAGAGATCTTGTATCAAGTACAAAGAACCTCCCTCGCCGTTGCCTGGTAATGGTGCTTATGAGGCGTTTGAGCGGGAATTCAATAAACTGATTGACCGTAACTATAGCATGGATACTGTAAGTGTTGGGTGTAGCTACTGGGATGAATCATCTAGCACGTGGACAACAGAGGGTTGTAAGGTACGGTTTAAATACCCTGAATGGGACACGTTACATTTGATATATCAACTTTCTAGCAGTAACCAAGGCTTTAAAAATCTATCAAAATCCCACCAAATCCCATGGGGATCTTATGATAAAATTTGAAGTGATATGGCGGAGTTTACTATAACATTATTTAGCGCACATTTAACTTGTTTATGTGTTTGTTTTTGAGCGCAACTATTACTGCGGTTACTCGAAATCTATTGATAATTAAGAATTCCTCTTTTTGAAACAACATGATAAAATAAATTAAACGCCAGTGAAAAAACGTTGAATGGAAAGAAAAAGAAAATGTCTACCTTTATAGAGGTAGCATTATCATGTGCCTATGTTAACTTTGTACGTCTTTAATGGACGACTTCGACGATACGGCGGCCATCTTGCCAGGGGGCAAAACAAAACAATCGTGACAGAAAATATATAGAGTTTCTTGTGTTCGTCGTTCTTTTATGGGTAAAGATGATCGATGATCCGTCTTAATTGTTGCGTTGTTTTGTGTTGAGTTTTAAATATCAATCGACATTGTAACTGTAACAAAGCTTTATTTGCCCCATGGACACCCCATAATGCGTTGTGATCCAAGATGGCCGCTATATTGTCAAAGTGGTCCATTGACGCATTTCTGTTTAGGTCGGAAGAAGAAAGCAATCCTCCCGCAGGATGACATGTCGCTGTAACCACATGACGTCATTTGGTGGGAGTCTCTTTGTTGCACCAAACCCCATCGATTTAGACAAAGTATGGGTAGGCTTCCTCAATCCCCAGGACAACATCCCAGTCTATGTTACCGTGGCAACTGTCTTCCTCATATACATTTTGGCGGTCGTTTGGGGAAGAAGAGCTGACAAAAGACAGGCGCAGTCTAGGGTAAGGACAATGTAGTATCGTAGTTTATGCCTGGTCAGAACTACTTAGTTACCTTAATAAGATAACTCCAAAGCTTGTAGCTATGGCAACAGTGCATAATAAAGGGCTCATTATAGCAATCGACTTCGTTCCCAGTACTCTCTCTTTCTTAGAGAGTGGGCCCTGGGAACAAGGTTGTATAGCTATGTCAACAGTCAGTCAGGACATAGGGATTCCATACACAAACATTTCTATTTATCTCCAGTCACTCTATCAAACAATTTGTTTGACATTCTTTTCAGGACGGTGTGATAGCCATGGGTCACAATGAAGATGGGAAAACCTATAACTACCTCATCACCATAAACACAGGACAAGGGAGCCAAGCAGGGACCACAGCTAAAGTTTCCCTCGTGATGGTGGGTGAACACGCAAGCAGTGGAGTCATACCTATTAGCGAACTGACCAAGGCTAGATTCAATAGAGGATCACAGACGAGAACCACAGTATGCGGCCCCAGCAAATTAGGATCCCTGGTTTATATCCAGATATGGCATGATAATTCTGGAGACAGTCCGGCCTGGTATCTGGACAGTGTCAACGTCCTGGACACTCAGACAGGCGAGGAATGGAATTTTGTATGTGACAGATGGCTTGCGGTAGAGAGCGATGATGGTCAAATTGATGCACTGATATACGTGGCAAATCCCAACGAATTCAACAGCTACAAACGGATCTTTGCTTCCAAGACTTCAAGAGACTTGTACGATGGACATTTATGGTTTTCCGTTGCTCGGAAACCTTCATCTAGCCATTTCACTCGAGTTCAACGCTGCTCTTGTTGTCTGTCACTTCTCTTTTGTACTATGATGACAAACTGTATGTTTTACAACGTCGGCAACAAAACTGATTACAGCTCTGTACTTATCATCGGTCCATTCAAGGTTTCAGTACAGGTCCTTGTAATTGGGATACAAAGTAGCCTAATAGTTTTTCCAGTTAACCTGCTCATCACTTATTTGTTCCGACGCAGCACTAGGTCAGGAGATCCGAAGAAATCGTTGTTCTCTCTCAAAAACCTTCAAGTCGGCCCCTTTATGCATCTGTACACAGAATGCTGTAAGCAGAACAAGAAAAACAGACGCGATAAATGCCTTACGATATTCAGTAATAGAAACCTTTATTATCTCGCCTGGGTGCTGTGTTTTATAACCACCACATCATCGTGTATTGTCACACTCATGTACACCCTCCAGTGGGACAAAGAGACTTCTGAAAAATGGCTCATCTCATTCCTTACTTCCTTCATCCAAGACGCTTTGGTCACACAACCAATTAAAATAGCTGCTCTTGCAGCTTTGCTGGCATACATAATCAAAGAAAGGAAAATACGCAAGAGGACCAAATATAAAACCTTGAGGAACACCATGGATACAGAAATGATAAGTATTGACATGCATTCAGAAGTGAGCACAAGTGATGCTGGCGCCAAGCTCACCACCAAACCACCGGAGAAGAAAGCTCTTCAAAAGGCGAGGAGGTCCCGAATAAAGCAGATCAATACGTATAATGTCATCAAAGACGTGGTGTGGTATATTTTGTTCGTGTTTTTGTTAATGACCTACGCGTTTGGACACATGAGTTCAATGTCATATACACTAACCCAAGAGATCGGGAATATGTTTCGGCCTCGTCTGGTAAGTAATCAATAAGATAGCAAATGAATGGTAGGGCACTCATTTTGTATGTAACCTTTCAATACTATGACTTTCCGAAAAACTGAAATAGCTCTTATATTTTTTACTATCAGGAAGCGAATCGGTTCTCTGCATACTGGCAATGGATAGGAAAAACGATTGTACCAAACCTCTTTGCTGGTGTCTGGTACAACGGTAAGGCTCCTGGAAGTAACGAGGACGACTTGATATCGAACAGAGCGGCTGTTCTGGTTGGTATGGCACGACTGCGACAAATACGAGTGAAAGAACGTATGTACTAAATTAGTATTTTCGTCTTCAATATTAGAGAGAATAACTTTGCTTGTATAGTCAAACACAAGCGCTCTTGATGTAGAAGTGAATTAATTTACAATGACAGAGCATAATCTCGCAATCTGATTGGCTGACAGCTTTGATCAATAAGAGAACAGACACAGTACGCGCTTCTAACCGTTGCGTCATCTATGATCAATATGAGGACAGACAATGGAAATCTATGAGATTTCAATTTTTGGATCAGCACTGATCATGCATGTGTTTCGAACATGGCTCTCTCCTATTATACGATAACCAGAGCTTGCCACGTTAGATTGTTTTAAAATTGATTGTCATAATTTCTTCCAAGATTGAATCCATTCTTTATTCTTCATTTTTTACTTTGTTTGCTCTATCCATTCCTCTATCCATCCATATATTCCTCCATTCATCCATCTATTTCTCCATCTCATCTTCCCTTGCTTTATCCATTCCTCCATCCATCCATTTTATTCCTCCCTCCTTATCCCTCTATCCCTCCCGTCCTAATGCCAACACCTCTTTCTTTCATTTCCATTCGAAGAAACTGAAGACATCCCTTCCATCGCGAACCAAGCGATATACGGCCCATATTCAGCATCATCAGAAGATACTGACTTCTATCAACGCGGATGGAAACCCTTAGAAAACGGAATGACCAAAGAAAATGCAACTTTAGACGTGTGTCCGCTACACTGGAGATACCAGGATGCGCTAACACTCGATAGCATGCCATTCTGGGGAAGAGTACACTATTACTCCGGGGGTGGATATGTCGCTGAGCTGGGCTACTTCCCAGAAAAGGCCTTATCTGTAATCCTCGAGTTGACAAAGACCAACTGGCTTGACCGCAGAACTAGAGCTGTGTTCCTGGAATTCGTCATTTACAACGCCCAGGAAAACCTATTTAGTATCGCTACCATTTTACTGGAATTTCTCCCCACGGGAGACTACCTGCCTTTCAGCAGGGTGGACACTATCAGGGTCTACAGATATCTCGGTAGCTACTCAGACGTCTTGAAAGCAACGGAGATCATCATTGCTCTTGTCTTACTTTTCCTTTTCTACTGTGTTGTGAAACGAGCCTACAAATGCGGGAAGAAATACTTTAGGTCCTTTTGGAACTGGATTGACATGCTGCAAGTAGTTTTTGGATTCCTTTCTGTGGTTCTGTACTTCGTCAAGATGGTTGTTCTCAATAGGACGATGGATAAACTTGATAAAAACCCATTTGTTTTTGTTAACTTCCAATACATGCTCCTATTCAACGAAATCGATAATTACTTCGTAGCTGCTTTGGTCTTCTTAACAATTATCAAGTTCTTACGCTTGTTGAAATATCAAAGTTACATCAAGCTTCTGGAGCACGTCTTTGCCAGTTTCTCGTACAACATGAGCCGCTTCATGATTGAATTCACCTTGTGGTTCACTCCGTTTGTAATCAGCACATACCTAATATTTGGTGCACACCTTGAGGACTTCAGCTCATTCATAACGTCTTTTGAAAGCATTTTGAACACACTTTTAGGTGCCCATTACTTTTACAGACTGCAAGAAACTGACCGAATCATGGGACCTCTTATTTTCATTGCCTTCAACATGCTGATGGTATTTCTACTTCTGAACATATTCGTGGCTATCATAACTTCTTCATTCGACCGAGTTCCTGACGACGATTTCACGAAAGAAACGGAGCCAGAGTTAATGATGTTCTTTAATGAGCAAATCAGTGCGATATTTGGATTTAATTTAAATAAAACAAGGCCTATAAAGACCAAAGAAAGAGAACAAGATGACACACAATATAGGGATGATGTCAAACTGATCTCGCCTTTACAGAAACGGGATAGTGATTGTACTTTAATAACAAACGTCGTTGTTGCTGACAGCCCTAAAGTGTCTCAAGCCAAGAATACTGCAGACTTAGAAGACAAGGTCGACCGTCTTTATTATTTTGCTTCTCGAGTATTGAGCATGGAGAAAAGGGAAGATAGGATTCTAGATTTGTTGATTCTGAGAAAAGGCCATGGGACTTTAAGTGAACGGTTTGATAAAATCATGCAACGTTACATAGATAGTCTGAAATAATGTGCATGGAGAAGCAGAGCCCATATCTAATAATAATAATAATAATAATAATAATAATAATAATAATAATAATAAGGAATAATTTATATAGCGTCGATATCCTTAGGTTCAAAGACGCTTTACAATTTAATGTGCATGGAGAAGCAGAGCCCATATCTAATAATAATAATAATAATAATAATAATAATAATAATAATAAGGAATAATTTATATAGCGTCGATATCCTTAGGTTCAAAGACGCTTTACAATATAAAAATGTGAATAGATTTAAAATTGAAAATAAATTTAAGAAAAGAATTACTATTTCATGAATAAGAGTGAGTAATAAAACATGGCCATAATACATATCATTATCAACATATTTCAAATAAAAATTCATTGCATTTCAATGTATTCATTACACATTTTTAAAATTCAAATAACAATACATTGATTTAGATTGGTTAAAATAGGTAAGATTTTTACATATTGAAAACTCGTGTGAATAAAAAGGTCTTGAGACCACACTTAAAACTAGAAATTGTTTCGCAAGATCGAAGGGATGGAAGTAGGCTGTTCCATAACCCAGGAGCAGCAACTACAAAAGCTCTCTTCCCATATTTCTTTAGCCTGAAAGAGCCTTTGGTTAAGAGGTTCGCTGATGAAGATCTGAGAGAGCGAGAAGGCATATATGGCTTAAGTAGTTCGCAAATATACGAGGGAGCAGCATTATTTAAGGCTTTGAAAGTCAACGAAAGTATCTTGAATTCGATACGCTGCTCTACAGGCAACCAGTGCAGACGATAAAGAACTGGAGTGATGTGATCGTGCTTGTGGCAACAAGATACAACTCGTGCTGCTGCATTTTGAACATGCTGAAGTTTTTGTAATAAATATTTAGGTAGACCGTACAACAAGGAATTACAGCTGTCAAGTCTAGAAGATATCAAAGCATGGACAAGTGTCTCACAGGCTTCAAGAGAGATGAATCTACGAATCTTCCATATGTTCTTAATATGGAAAAAGCATGACTTGCAGATAGAGGTAACTTGCTTTTCCAGAGATAGATGTTCGTCAAAAACAACTCCTATATCACGAACAGAAGAAGATGGAGAGATATCATAGTTGCAGAAATAGAAAGAGCCAACAGGTGGTCTAGGATGATGTGCAGCAGACAATACGAGGATCTCAGTTTTGTCAGCATTCAATTTTAATTTGCTTCTTGTCATCCATTTATAGATATCACCAACACAAGCCACAATTTTGCGTTTGGCGTCATCAAGTTCTGTCAATGAGGATGATTCAAACGTAATATATAATTGAGTATCATCAGCGTACCGACGAAGGACTAGCGTCCGAAACGTCAGTAAGTTTTTTCATCTTTTCACGGTGTATAATTTACCTTTTCATCATTACTGTTTCATTAGAAACACCGACGCAGCTCACACTAGTTTTTAGCTAGTTATATCTTATCATCAGCGTATAGGTGGAAATTTAACGCGTGCTCCCGCAAGATATCTCCAACAGGTGTATATTAAAAACAATATTGGACCCAGTATAGAACCTTGAGGCACTCCACACTTGAAAGATCGAGTTGTTGAAACACCTCCCTGGACATGAACACGGAAACGCCTATTACTCAAGTAAGATTTAAACCACTCCAAAGCAGGCCCGATTACTCCGAACCTTGAACGCATTCTTTCAAGCAAAAGTACATGGTCTACGGTATCAAAGGCCGCAGAAAGGTCTAATAACACGAGAATAACAGAACGTTGGTTATCAATTGCTTGCAGTATATCATTATGTACTCTTAATAAAGCAGTCTCACAACTCTGATGTTTTTTGTAAGCGGACTGGAAAGTTTCATGTAACTTGTTGTGCTCCAGGTGCTCTATCAGCTGAGCAGCCACAACCTTCTAGATGACTTTAGAGATAAATTTCAGATTCGAAATTGCATGGCCTGAAACTGGAAAGCTTCCTCTGGTAACATGTTTTGTTTCTTGAGGATTGGCTTTATTATAGCTTCTTTTAAGCATGTTGGCATCTAATAGACCCTTTTCGAGTTCCAAATTACCACTGTGTTTCTTGATTACAGACTCATTTACTCAGGCTTAGCCTCGCATCAGTGTTTAAATATTCATAAATACCAACGGTAAAGTAAAGAATGCACAACTCCAACAATACAAACTCTTTGAAATTCGACGGACCTAGACTGAGACACGTGAATATTCTACACAATCGTAGCCTGAGTAAATGAGTCTGTAATCAAGGAACACAGCGGTAATTTGGAACTCTAAAAGGGTCTATTCCGATAACGTAGTTGCAAGAGATGGGAACTATTGTTTTGAAGATAAATAAATAAATAATCATTTAAGATAAATGTATTTTAGCAACTAATAGCACATATTGTTTTTTTTAAATTAAAATTTCAATCCAGCTTTATAAATCAGGTATGAGACTTGTTCAAACACTTAACGGTGACAAGATATGTAAAATTGTCAGTCAGTCAGTCAGTCAGTCAGTCAGTCAGTCTGCAGATCAGTCCATCAGTCAGTCAGTCAGTCAGTCAACTCCACTATTACACATTTGCAAGTAATCTTTGTTTGACGGGTAAAGCAAACTCGCTGATTGTGTGATGTCCTTTAGACCATATTATAAATTCGTGTTAACGTTGAAAAAATATGAAGATATAACTAGCTAAAAACTATTGTGAGCTGCGTCAGTGTTTCTAATGAAACAGTAATGATGAAAAGGTAAATTATACACCGTGAAAAGATGAAAAAATATGGTGTGATGTAGAAACGTTTCATGACTAGGCTGGTGAAGGTCCGTCTCTTGGTAAATTCCCTTGATACTCATCAAACAACGCGAAAGTTACCCTGGTCTACCGATGCACACGCGACACAGAAAACCCCTCTTAATTAACACCTTAATGGCACAGTTGGAGCTATTTTTTTCAAAAACGACAATACTTCTTCTTTCAAAGCATAACAACACTAGATTTATCGGTGTGTCTGTCATAAGAATTCTCTCATAGTTCTAGAGATATCCATTATCTTCTCGTCCAACATTGAAGCTTTGATGTCTTGCGTGACAGGTAATCCCGATGACATGTTACAAGAATATGGACTTTAGTCGAATTGTCACCGACCATGCACTCGTGGTGGTCACACACGATGTAGTTTACACCATTAAGCATACTAGGTGGTAGGTGCATATAGGTTTAGCTTTAACGTCTTAAGGTTATCGGTGGAGACAGGGTTCATTTTGACAAACAACATTCTTTATAAAAGTCAATGTAAAAGGAGGTCGGTTCACATAGGTTTAACTCGTGAAAAAAAAAACTAAAGATGATCGATGAAAACAGGTTTCAGACCATGAAAAAGAACTAAATGTGATCGATGCAAACAGGGTTAGTCCACGAAAAAGAACAAAAAATGATCGGCCCAATGATGTTTATCCGTGAAAAACATGAACGGTGCAGACAAATTTATTCCTAAAGCTCAGTATTTGTTGACGTGCGTTTCATGATCAGGTTAATGTATTTCATTTCTTGCAGAGTGTTGATGAAGTGACTACAACTTTTATGACCTAGAATATCGATCTGCTTGATTGGAACTAAGTAAATATTTACATTCAATTGATCACTTCGACCCCTGGCGAGTGATTACGGTCTAATGACAGTATCAGAAAGATGATTAATCAGTTTAGTAAGCTCATTTGCGAAGAGCAACAACCTAATATTTACATTACCGACCCGAATGTGTGCTCACAAACCCACGACTTCCTGGGCAACGAAGACATGACGCAAATTCATTTAGAGTCTGGGGTAGTTGGTCTGGGGTAGTTGGACTTGAGTGGCGGTATATTCTCCTTTGTAGCCATTCTTAGTGTCAGACAACGGCAGCAAAAGAGACAAGTGGTGGTATTACTGACAAATACTTTAACGCTAGCCCCGGCATAACAGTACAGTTGGCCATAGGCATCATCTGTATCATGCAATAAATATAATGGTGTATTTGTTCAAACTAGTTGGCTTCGGTAAAATCTGCAAATCTGCAAACTGCATTCGCAAAGCAACGGGAACAAAACTATTTCATTAAGATGGATTCTAGAAGCAAAATGGCACAAGTACCATTCACTAATTACAATATTTATTATTCGTTTAAAATTTAGTTGCTATGACAATGCGCTCTCCGTTAAAACTTAAGAATCTCAGATCGAAAACATCTTGAAATGCGAGATTTCATAAACGAAATTTTAAAGGTTATGTGTTGGAAATGACAAACTGAGAATAGTTAGTGAGACATCACCGTTTAGTGGTGATGACAACGTGCCAAGCTGATATTTCGACGAAAAGCAAAAACAAGATGTTGTTTTCTGGGATCACGGTAACTGAAAGCCAGATTCCCTGCATGGTTAACGAGCAATGTTCTAGACAACACAAACACGGCAACACGAATGCGCTATGTTAGGGAATCACAAACTCAGAAACACGAAACCCTTATCTGCCTGAAACTCAGGACCTTGGCAAGAGTTTTGTTTTGTCTTCTCTGGTCAAAGTTTAGATTTGTTGGTCGGAAAAAGCGAGTAAATCACTGTCGTGATTCATTTCCTTTGGTTGGTAGGTAAATTAAGTAGATAGTTATCTAAAGCCACCAATCCGTGTCCTAATTATTGTGACTGGAACAAAAGACTGATGTTTTGAAAGGCAAAATGATATTGCCAGGTCACATTATCTGGACAAGGTCACACAATGCTTGGACTCCTGTTGAGCTAATTTCATGGAATTCTACTTCATTCACACTGAAACTGGATGATTTTAGATTGGTTCTTGACCAACCAGTAATAATACTATAAAAAGGAAAGGTAGGTTTTCGTTTTTTGTCTCATATCGCCCGCTTACTTGTCGTTTTTGGCGGGAATTAATTTACAATAGATTAGTGACACCCTCTTAACAGGTCAAGCCCGTTGAGTTTATTGATGACAGCTTGACAGACCTCTGACTCGTCTTAAAAGCACCCTGCACAGCAGCCAATCCTTCAGTTTCAACGCCACACGGAACCGTCAACATCAACATGCTTTCCTCAAGAAGTCTGCACTGTGTGAAGCTCTCCATCATGTACCTCGTTCTAGTCATGGCGTTCATAGCTGGATCTATTTTGAAGCGGTTTCTCTTCCTGCGCTCATACATCGTTGCTGCATTTGATGCTATTGCTACAGAAAAGCTCCCCCCTGAAGTCTACTGGGAGTCTCTTTTTGGATCCAAGATGTTTGATCACGTTTGGCGCAGCGTTGAAGTTGACGTAAAGAAACGAGCCCACCTAGGCATTAAGGCGGTCAATTGCCCACTTGTTTCACTAGAAGATGGAAACTACTGTCGTCTCCTTGACTTTGCACAGGACAAACGTCCCCTAGTAGTGAACTTCGGAAGCTGCACTTGTCCCGTCTTTATGAAGAGGCTAGAGAAGTACGCGCAGTTGATTGCAGATTTTAAAGATGTTGCGAACTTTGTGACCGTATATATTGAAGAAGCACACCCACAAGATGGATGGGCATTTGAGGTAAGAATTATTCAATATCTATAAGAAATAGATATCTCACTCTCCAAAGGCTGACTTTTGGTCTCCGCGACTAGCAAGGCACGTGTGCCAAACTAGAAGCTTGAGACTTTAACAAAGTTTATTATTATTGTTTATTATTACATAAACGTTTCTCTTGCTTTTTCGGATTCATCCATTCCATTCAGCAAAAAGAAGGCACATCAAACAAATATATTCTTGCTTGGTTAAGTAAAAAAATGTTCAGAACAAATTAGTGCTATGTGGAGTTTTCTCAATCAAACGAGATTACCTTATAGAAAAACTATCAAAAGCGGTAGCTTATGCAACCGATAAAAGCCGTTATAGAATGAAATAGGTAAAATTCTTTCAGAGTACTTATAGGAAAGCAAGGCTTTAAGGAATAACAAAATTCTCTTGCGTTATACATTTTGTGGATAAGCCGCATCATGTTCCGGGATTATATATGTATTGGCCATATTCTCTTGCCATTGACCATTGGATTTTAGACAACTTTTTTTTCATTCGAGGATGAGCTAGGAAACTGAACAACCCAGATAGAGAAAAACTGGAAGAACACAACTCTATATATTAATGCAATGCTAATACCGGCAGGAAACGAGCCCGGACCAGCACACATGACTGGTCTTATAAGAAAGTGATTGCTATGATCACTTAGTCACACCTCGTGACTTCTTCTGCTGGTAAATGTGTTCAGATGCAATGAAAATTCTTATGATCTTAGTAGGCTAGGTGCTGGCTAAAGCACGAGAGAATAAATCATAGCAGGCTTATTATTTCCTTGAATTTCCTTGAGTTTTTTGATCACAAAATCTTTCAAGTCCTATACGTGTCATGCATTCTCATTGAGCAATTTTGATAAATTAAGCAAAGTCGAACGGCACACTCCTTGACTATTTTTCCTGCTTCGCTTAAAGATAGTTAAGATAATAAGAGTTATAGCACTCACAGCATAAAAATAACAAAATTAATTCTGCTTTTTTACAATTAGGACAACATGATCATTTCAAGCCACAGAACTCAAAGTGAACGCTGTGCGATGGCGAGGTTACTATCTACCCACAATGCATCTCGCTGTCCTGTTCTCGTCGACACAATGTTGAACGCTGCAAACATTGCATACGGGGCTTTTCCAATAAGACTCTACGTCATTAAGGATGATCACGTGGTCTATCAAGGTGGAGCAGGACCTACCGGATACAAGATTGAAGAGGTTTCTGATTGGCTGAAACAGCACGTGACAAACAGTTAGGAAATTGATCATCTTGAAAGACACAAACTTTACTCTCACAAACATAAGTTTTACTCTCACAATTTTACAACGATCCTTTTAAAACCAAAGTCTTGTAGAGTAAGCTTTACTCTCACAAACATAAGTTTTACTCTCACAATTTTACAACGATCCTTTTAAAACCAAAGTCTTGTAGAGTAAGCTTTACTCTCACAAACATAAGTTTTACTCTCACAATTTTACAACGATCCTTTTAAAACCAAAGTCTTGTAGAGTAAGCTTTACTCTCACAAACATAAGTTTTACTCTCACAATTTTACAACGATCCTTTTAAAACCAAAGTCTTGTAGAGTAAGCTTTACTCTCACAAACATAAGTTTTACTCTCACAATTTTACAACGATCCTTTTAAAACCAAAGTCTTGTAGAGTAAGCTTTACTCTCACAAACATAAGTTTTACTCTCACAATTTTACAACGATCCTTTTAAAACCAAAGTCTTGTAGTGTAAGCTTTACTCTCACAAACATAAGTTTTACTCTCACAATTTTACAACGATCCTCTTAAAACCAAAGTCTTGTCGAGAAAGTTTTACTCTCACAAACAACGACCCTCTTAAAATCAAAGTCTTGTCGAATGAGTTTGATTCACATCAAAACAATAAACTCTCGACAGTCAAAGTCTTGTCGAGTGAGTTTTACTCTCACAAACAACGACCCTCTTAAAATCAAAGTCTTGTCGAATGAGTTTGATTCACATCAAAACAATAAACTCTTGACAGTCAAAGTCTTGTCGAGTGAGTTTTACTCTCACAAACATAAGTTTTACTCTCACAATTTTACAACGATCCTTTTAAAACCAAAGTCTTGTAGAGTAAGCTTTACTCTCACAAACATAAGTTTTACTCTCACAATTTTACAACGACCTTTTTAAAACCAAAGTCTTGTCGAGTAAGCTTTACTTTCACAAACAACGATCCTCTTAAAACCAAAGTCTTGTCGAATGAGTTTTACTCTCACAAACGACGACACTCTTAAAACCAAAGTATTGTCGAGTGAGTTTTACTCTCACAAACAACGACCCTCTTACTGAAGCTACACCTGGGCAAAGCGCCATCTTTTTACAACGGAAAGAACAAGACGAAGGCTCGACACATACGAAGAGTTACCTTTCAGTTCAGAGAGGAATAGCTAAAATAGAAATAAAAACGGCTCTTTTAGGAGCCAACAAGCACTAAGAAAGTCATGACCAATGCTTATTTCAATAAAATGAAATGTTTGAAATAAAAAATAATGAAAACCTAGACATTAAGGAATAGATATTGATCAATATCTATGAATAATCATACTTCGGACCAGACTCCTAAAATCATAGTTTCCATAAGTTTTGCAAAAAAATCGTAATTAACCACTGGGTTTTAAAAACAACAAACAAATCTGGTTGCTATGAAAGTGATTGACAGGTGTGAATTTCATGGAGCTGATTTTCAACATACTAATTAGGAGGCTCAGTCCCTTTAGGGAATACTAAGGACCAATCACTGATCACTTTTTTTTGTCATTAATATTCATTTTGAGATGATGTCAATAATTGAGTTAAGATGGAGTTTGATAATGATGTCCATTAAACAATAGCCATTCTGCCCGATGTGCTAATCCTAGTTATTTAAAAAAAATTGTATTTCAAATCGGTTCCGGAAGCATTAGACCTTTTATGTATAGGACATTTGTCTCATGTCTGGTTTTGACCCACTTAAGTCATCTATTGTTAAGCATACACGCGCCGCAGTAGAACGATTTTACTGGATCCCCTGAACATGCATGCACAGAAAGTGAAAAGACAAACAAGCACGAAAGAAAACTGTGGAATTAGTGTCTTCTGAAGGTTTATTTTCCCAAGCGACGAAAAATACCAATAATAAAAATATTATGATTTTCTTGTGTTCTTTCACGATTTTGTTTAGTTGTTCGTAGTTATTATATTCTAATACATGTCATGATCAATTGCATCATGTTAAGGTTTCTCAGTTTAAAGTTCCAAGGGATCAAGGCAGCTCCCGTTGGCGGATAAACGCTCCAGTTAGCAAATTATATCATGGATGATAAAATTATCATCGATGATAGTGCACGCACTAAACCCGTGAACAATAGATAGTGCTAATTAGTACTAATTCATACCGAATCTTTTGTTTTCTTTTGTTTAATCATAGTTTTATATTGTTTAAAGTTAGTATTTGTTTCACGGGTTTAGTGCGTGAACTCTAATGTTAGAAATAAATAGTGAGGAAAATATGAACACTTAAAGTGACATTACGCCAGGCAAACAAAGAGAACAGAAAAACTTTATCGTGAAAAATAACACGTCAATATATAGTATCATCCAACTCGCTAATCAGAGTCAGAGATCGACAACCCTCGCCACTTTGAAACGGCTTTTTCATGTGCCTTTGCCGCCTTGGTTACAGCCTCCGTCATTGTAGGCATCATTGCCATAAGCTCATCTAGTTGATCTTTCTTCTTTTTCTTCTTTTCCTTCTTCTCTGTTCCCTTTCCAGCTGTAAGAATAGGGACAAGAATACACCACGTTTAAATGAATAACACTGCGTGCGATGAATGCGGGTTGAGTCGTTGGATTGGGGCTACAAATTAAATATTGGATATGCTCGTAAAAAGCTTCAGAACTCTACTCAGGAAATCTACTCAGCATATAGAAAATGACTTCGGGAGAATGTTAACCCATAGGAAATACCATCATACAAATTACAAAATGGCTTTTAAATTTTGCGTTTGATGATGAGTCAGTTATGAGTCTTACTTCGATACCCTAAAAGATACCAGGAAACGCCGAAAAACTCCAGTTCGTACACCCGAAAAGATACCCGACGAGTGTTACGTGCCAACTAGCCATTACCCGAAATTATTATAACCCCGAAGTTTCAACTTGTGAACTATGGTATGGATCCAAAATTTATAATTTAGCCTTAAATCTTTTCACTCAGCCTTAGATGGTATAGGCAAGAATATATAAAAAATAACTTTAGGTCTGACCCACAACCCCAACCCGAAAATTACTCAAAAGAGCCGTACTCCCTCGTGCTTATTCTGAAGCCTTACGTAAGAACAAAATATCGATGACGGCAATGAAACTGATGGATAGCATCTCACCTTTTTCCTCCTCTGCAATCAATTCATCCTCTTCAAATTCACTAAGAAATCTTGAACGTTCCGTTTTGGTTGTGGTCTCCGTGTACTTTCTGGCATCAGAGGCTTTACTTTTTTCATCTTCCCCAACAAGATAAAGGCCGTCCTTTCAATAGTCTGCTTTTCTTTTCGTGGTACACTTTGCATCGTTTTTGAAGTCCATCGGCGAAGATTCTTCACTACAACTACTCTCGTATACATCCTCCGGGTCTTTTACTGATGGTTTGTCGTTGCTAAAAAAGGAAAAACCAAGTTCATTAGCTACATTAATACTAAAAGTAATAAGAATTTATAGTCAGAATGATCAATTGGTATATCAAGAAATTACCCCGAGACTTGCCATTCTTTTATTTTTCTTCCTATTCGCCTAAGTGCCGTCTGTTTAGTTGGCCCTGTTCCCTTGCCAATGGATGTATAGTAGGCCTTTTCGACAGGACCGAGCTGGTCGGCCATAAGCTCGACGTAACTAAGTACTCGTTTGGGAAGACATCCAACTTTGCTCACTGCTTCCCTTACCAGCTGTAGCTCGAGGTTTCTGTTTTTGGATTTTATTTCAGATTTGCTAGACTTGCCTTTATCGCGGTCTGCTTTTCGCTTTTGCCTGGTTTTTGGCGTAAAGAAAATCCTTTCCAGCCTTTCCAACTCTTTGTCTCCTCGGTCTTCTGGATTCACTACAGGCTCTCCCGCAAAAGCAGCTTCGAGAAATATGTTTCTTCCTTCCATGGAGCCAAGAAACTTCAACCACACACATGAACTCCAGGCTGTATTTATACAGAATTAAGTGTGAACATACCTTCGAGCCTCTCACACTTACTTTTGGAAAAAATAGAAAATATTCTAAAAATTAAACTTAAAATATTTTCCAAGATATCCAATTAGATCCATATAGGCATTGTAAATATAAAAAGGAATATGGATTTTCAGGACTTTTGAAGTAGTTTCAATAGGACTTCAAAAGGCTTGTTTAAAAAATCCAAGATGGCGATCTGGTTGTCACGTGACTTAGTTTCCATGGCAACCAAGGCTTTAAGGTTCCTTCTTTTCACAAAAGACATTAACTTGCCAAGTTTGGGTAAGATTCGTAGAAAACTGGCTATGATATAGCTAAACAGTTTTTCATCGGAGAGCCATGCCTTAATGATGCCGAGTATGGGGTCATTACAAAATATGAACCTCCTTTGACAAAGTCTTACCTGCGTCAGCATCAGATCTTTTTCGCACTATTTCTCGTCCCTTCTTGTGTCATGCATTAAAGCGAGCTTCATGCACGAGGTGACAACTTGTTCAAAAACTACATTATAACCTTTGAACAATATAATGTGCTAATTATTTTTTGCCAAGGTTAAATATCCGAAGCCGAGAAATTACTCGATTGTAGATTCACGCTATTGTCATCAAGCACGATACCATCTCTCTTTATAGAGGCGACAAAAAGAAACACTTCATGTCAAGCCACATTATCGTTACTCCAGATGGGATAATAGTTCATTGTTCGGCTGCGTAAGTACTTACTACTGTTTTATTTTGGTAAACTTGGAAATGATATTTATTGCTGAAATATCATAAAAGTGAACGATTAAAAATTCGTCCGGTGGGTGTGAAGCCAGCCTATGCGTCCAGGTTTTGCTTTAGATTTATTGCTGAGTTTTATATTCCCTACATTTTTAGATTCCCCGGACATCTCAACGACACTAATGGATTTAACATAATGCCAAGGATTGGTCCGCAGTGTGCTCTAGATCTACCTGCTGGCTGCCATATTATTTCTGACAACGGTTATCCTCCCCATCCTGCTCTGATTAAACCTAAAAGAAGAGCCCAAGTCAATGGAAACCCAAGACTACAGGAGATAAACAGGGAGCTCACTAGCTGTCGGATTAAAGTGGAACACGCCATAGGATTCTTTAAAACGTATCGCTGCATTTCTGAACGTTGGAGGCACCCTCGTGCTTTTCTCCCTATAGTTATACATTGCTGCGCTTCTTTGAGTAATCGGAGATTGCTTTTCTTGCAAAATACGTATTAAACAACAGCTTCAATATATTGAAATACCGGTTTCAGTCATAAGTTGTAGTGGGTGAATTTTTGGTTTTGTTTCTCTGATTCTCTCACACTGAAACCCTCATTCACAAAGGGAACAATGTTTTCGAGTCTGCCACGATAAAAAAGTCAGTTCTGTTTTGCAAATGACTTTCATCATTAATACGCACTAAATATTTTGTAGTTTACGCTGTCTTGTTCTTGAAATAAAGGTTAAAAAATTCATTAGTCGTCTCCTTTATTTGACATAGAGGATATTACATGGGCGCGCGGAGATACGAATTTTATCTTCGAGTGTTGATGGTATCTCTCACGAGTGAGCGCAGCGAACGACTGAGAGATATTCAACACGAGAAGATAAAATTTGTATCTCCAAGTGGCCATGTAATATTCTGTTTATTATATAGATATCGATGAGCGAAATACGAGGACTTATCCGGTGTCCTAAACCTTCGTACATTCTACACAGTGAAGATATCATATCCGTCACATGTGAAGATATCACTGTTGTCATGACTACCTTCATATTTCATCGATATCTATATAATAATATCCTTTGTCTCACTCGGGTAGGCGATAAGAGATAAATGCGTTGATATACCATTATTTAATTTACTCGCCAAACAATGGCTTTTGTTTCCTGAGCTCATTAAATTCTATCACGAACTTCACAAAGTGGGTCAAAACCAGACATGAGACATATGTCTTATACATAAAAGGTCTATTTGGGAGCATTATTCTTCTAGAGATTAACAGCTTTCCAACGTAACAACGTGCAGTTGAAAAGCGTGTTCATTACGGTTCGTAGCACATTGATCACGTTAAGTGAACATGTTTATCTTGTATATTTTAGTTGTATGACATTTAATTATGCAAATATTCGCTAAGTATATAAGTTAGTGTAATACTAAATGTATTTCTCTCGCTTGTTGGACATCCAACATTTGTATCCAAACTTATTCAAATTTACGTTACATCTACTTTCGTGAAATATAGCTCTAGCCCTCGGAGCGTAAATACGTCGAGGACTACGTTTTCCAGTGGGCTTTTTCCCCAAGAGGTTTTATCCTTTTTTTTTTTTCGTAGCGGGCAGCGTATTATTGTAATGTAACAAAATATAGGTTCGTTTTCAATTTACTCTGAAAATAATAATATTCCTTAAATTTACAAAAATTTACAACCCTTTAGCCCTTTGTTCCATCATCGAATTGGAATTAAGGCGCCCGTTAGAATTGAGGAGAAACCGGAGATAAACCTTCGAAGCACAGGAGAGAATCAACGAACAACTCTACTCGCATTTGACACCGAGACCAGAGGAACTCGGACCCGGGTCGCATATAAGTGCTACTTTGAATTCCGGTTTAGCTTATGCGCGCTCACCACTTTCCCAACTGAACACATAAACCACATACCAAATCCCGAACAAAATATAAATATTGCGTTCTATGAGTTCAAAAATTCAGAAAGTTGTTTCTTTAAGCTATTTAATACAGTAGAGTGCAAATAATATACCTGTGAAATAGATAGCTAGCCAACTAATTACTAACCTTTGGTTGCCTAAGTCTAATTAGTTAAAATAGGCAAGCCGTGACGGGTAAACTAGGGTACGTGTGCTACACAAGGGCGCGCATTTTTAAATATTTTTAAACACACTTACAAAAACTGAAACAATATTTTGTTGTACATGCTTTTCCTTTGTATAATTTGACATGTTTGTATTTTCGTATCTATTCATTTGCGTATTGAGTTGTTACTCTAGTAAACGCATCTCAGTCCATGTATACAGTCAATTCAAAAAACGTTGTCGTCGACCGACTCAAGCCTACGCGACTGCATCGAAAGGAATATGGGTAAAAATCACTGAAGCGGTTAAATATTCGTTCTGAATTAATTGTCCCGCTAGTAGTAAATATAATAATGGCGAGAAACAATCCATCAAATGCATGTCTTCGGGTTTAGGGAAGGAAAAACAAAGTAGTTATGATTCAGTTCACAATTCCGAAAATATGAAGGCATTAAAAAATGTCTCCTTCAACACTTCCCGCTCGCCTACGAAGGTTCGTGCTGTAAGCATAACTAGTCAGATAAAATTATGGAGTCAGCTCGGCTTCAATGATTACTACCCAGAGTTCCTTTCGGTCCAGTCGCGTAGGCTTGAGTTGGTCGACGACAACATTTTTTGAATTGACTGTATCAGTCCATCCCATTTGCTACATTTAAAGGACATTTGTTGTTTTTCAAGTTTTGTTTATTTTTTTCAGTCCATGGCCGCTTTCTTATTAGTATTGTTGTCTTTTGTCCATCAAAGTCGGGGTAGTTTAATTTCTGCCATAACTTCTCGTTTCAGGAGCTCCATAAGACCTTTATGGAGCCAACTAATAACAAGATTAACTTCATTTTACATGTAAATACAAGCGTGTCATCTAGTAACGAATTAATGTTCCGGGTTTTGTCGCACATTTTTGAACCCGAGAATTTGTTTAATCGCTTGGCGCACGACCGACAGCCTGCAACAATAAATAATTGGGTTTAAAGATGAATTAATGTATACTCCAGTTATGGTAATGTTACGAACGATCCCAACTCCTAAAGTATATTGACGCTTATAGAATATTTCAACAACAAGATGAGGCAAGTAGCAAACTAGTTGAAGAGCATAAATCAACAACATGCCTGTTACAGATTTTCGAAAGGATTGCAAATCAAATTCTTCTTGCTTTGTGGAATGTTGATCGTTCCCTTGGCTCATGGCTGTTGCTTGACATTTTATTTGATTATGATGGCGTCGAAGAATGAAATAAATACGGATGTAGGCAAAAGAAGTGGTTAGTAAACATAACGGTATGAACAGACCTTGCGCGTAAAAATTCACGTCCGGGAAGAAATAGTCGAAAATGTTTAACAGTGCTGAAAAAATCCATGGAAATAATACGGCTGAGAGTAGCTTCTTAGGAGTTACCATCGACTTATAGCGAAGATGGTAGTGTAATGCAAGAAAGCGCTCACAGCTAACGGCTGTAACAGTCAACAATGAAACAGAAGCAAAATATGTCGAAATGAAGGATAAGTAGAAGCGGATCTGATAATATTTATCAGACAACCCATTTATCAGCCAATTTAACTTCCAGATAACATATAAAGGGTGACAAATGAGACCTACTCCAAGATCAGATATCGCTAAGCAGACCAGAAGTGCATATGAAGGCTCTGTTAATGAAAGTTTTTTCAAAATGGCAATCAGGACAAGGAGATTCCCAACAACTGCTGTAACAGTAAAAAAAGAATGTAGAACTGAAGTGGATATGAATGTTACGTGAAAAGCACTTGAATGATTCACGAGTAGTTCTGAGGTCTTGTCTTGTACGTTTGGAACCAGCATCTTCAAAAGACGGCAACTAGAGTTTGTTTTTCGTAAAAAGAAGCGGAAAATCTCCTAGATATATATCCAGAGACAAACAAGAACGTATTGTTCCACCTACGAAAGTCTTCTTGTTCTCGAGAGCAAATACTACGAAATGAAATTTTAGTTCTTTCTCGAATTCGAAGCCTCTGAAGTCTGTAGGTAAACCTTCGCCATTGAGTTTGTTTTTTCGTAAAAAGAAGCAGAATTTCTCCTAGTTATATATCCAGAGACAAACAAAATCGTATTCTTCCATACCTACAAGTCTTCTTGTTCTCGAGAACAAATACTGGGAAATGCAATCTTTGTTCTTTCTCGAAGCCTTTGACTAAGTCTGTAGGTAAACCTTTAACATTGATTTTTCCCTTATCATGACCACCTTCCGGGAAAGAGAGCAATAATAACTTGAGGAATACAATTGTGAAGATGAAAATGACAAAGAGACGAATCCATTTATATAGTTTAACAATGAAAGGTTGAATGGCCGGTTAATTGCGCCGAAGGCCTTTAAATCATCTTAATCGAGCCATTAGTACTGAGTGAGAGGAAAGCTCTTATTTAAAACGCCCGTTACCGGAAAATTTTGACAGTACTTTAAAGCTGTAGGAAAACTTCCTTCACTTTAGGCCTTCTTAGACCAAGAAATTTAAAGCGGTCTTTGTTTTTTTAATGCACACTTCCTATCTTTAAAAGCTCTAGAATCCCTGGAACTGATTTTCAATTAGTTTCCCTGTTGAGTCTCCTTTTCAATGTTTTTTCTTTTGTGGGAGAGTCATTTTTCTTTTTCTCTCTCCCCGAAAAAAAAGATGACAAAAGGAGCCTCTGCCAGCAGGGAAGGAAATAGCGAGCACTTGCAGTGTGGCAGTAGTTCACTTGTTGGAAGTGAATATATTTTTTCACTTATTACAAAAAACGGAATTTTCGCGCTTTGATGTTTTCTGGCTAAGATACAAAAATTCACACCATCATCATCATCATAGTTTCCCTCGTGACTCGAGATAAGCCTTGGGGCGCGTCCTTGGAAATCGCTGTTCTAATAGACGCTTGAATACTCTACTATTCATCATTGTCCTTCCAGTCTGCTGCCTGTCAGCCCCCAGTACCTCCTCCACTCTCGTCAAGGTCTTTGATGGTTTTCTTTTATCAAAAAGCACCTGCTTTTGTAGTGCGTCCTTTGCCACACATGTTCCATACATTTCAAATATTGGACATGACAAAAGTCTCAAAATCAAAGATCATGCTTCGTATTCCTCATCGGAAATTGTAGCAAAACGATTGCCGGCAGATGCCATTTTGTTGCCGACTCAATATTCCGAGATTCAGAGGTGAATATCGTACAATATTCACCTCCAATTAACCAATGAGCGCGCGCGTTCTTAGGAAGTACACAAGTTGGTATATGCTAATGCTTCGTATTCCAATCTAAAAGAAAATTACATTGTTCGGCTGCGAAAATATTGCCATTTGCCTCTTGCTAATTGGTAACAGATTTCATTTTTCTGAAAAAAGTGTATAGTGTTTTCACTCACGTGACAAGGCAGCCATATTGGCGTATCAAACAATAGAAACTTTCTGCACAGTTTTTGCATAAAAATAGAGTTCAATTCCCCGAGAATAGAAAATGAATTGTTTTGGTACACCAACACGGGCGCTGTAGCGTCACGTGAAAACGCTCTACCGGATGAATGAATGTTTTTCAGTCAATGAAGACCCTTTAGCTTACTCTTTATATACATTCATTCGTATATTCATAAATATAATATTTCTATTAGGACAACAAGCCACGTTTTTGTTATAGCTACCAGTCACTAGCTTGTTTCTCAATACTGATATGAATAATGTGTAAAGCAAAATTAATATTCTTGGCAAAGAAATTATATAAACAAATATCATTGCCACATAAAGTTATAGTTTTACGTATTCTGGTATCTTACGCTCAGGACATTGACCTTGAATGATCAAGGAAACCGGAGTAGTCTGAGAATATTCTCAAAGCAAGCGAAGGATAGAGGTGGAAAACAAACACCCTCGGTTGATATAAGCACCAAGTCCGGGCAATGGACCAGGTATCTAGAGATGATAGGTGTGTGCTCTTACTACTAGTACTTCCCAATCTTTATTTTGATAAAAATGCATGACATCTCTAATCCAACTTCACTTCACCAGTGTCTGGATTCATTACTGTCTTTACAATATATTACTATACTCGTTGGTGATTGGCTATTTATTAAATCTTTGTATTCTGTTTTAGCCAATCAGAAACCTCATTTATCTCGTATCCAGTAGGTCCTGCTCCACCTTGATAGACCACGTGATCATCCTCAATGACGTAGAGTCTTATTGGGAAAGCCCCGTATGCAATGTTTGCAGCGTTCAACATGGTGTCGACGAGAACAGGACAGCGAGATGCATTGTGGGTAGATAGTAACCTCGCCATCGCACAGCGTTCACTTTGAGTCTTAGGCGATGGGACATCAAAGTTATTCTGTCAAAATAAAAAAACTGTTTCAGAAATATAATAAGCTTTGACATCTTTAGTTTGTGATATTTTTAACGAGAAAAAAACAAAAATAAATAAATAAACCAAAACGGAAAAATCTATGATTTTAAATGAAAATCAAGAATCCTAGAAATGACTCAAGTCTATGTATAGAGGCTTTGCACCATCACGTGATGTCAGCCATGACAGGAGGCACAACAATAGTCTTTTTTCCCATGGGAAACCGAATTCTTTCTCATGTAAATCAGATTAGACCAGATTCAATTGTTCCTGCCTCCTGTCATGGCTGCCATCCCGTGATGGTGCCAAGCCTCTATTCCTCTGACATGCATGGTATATTGATACTCACTTCCAAGGCCCAGCCATCAGAGGGATGCGCTTCTTCTGTATACACAATAATAAAATCTGCAATATCCTGAAAATCTTTCATCATCTTTTGGTATTGTTCCAATTTTTTCATAAAGACTGGACAAGTAAGACTGCCAAAGTTCACGATCAATGGTCGATTCGGGCGTGACCATTCCAGTAATCGACAGTATTCACCGTCTAGCGTGACAAGAGGTGAATTGAATACCTTACCTAACAGAAAGAGATATGGATTGCGTTAAAGAGAAACATGATTGGGCGTAACGTTTTGCCATTTCATATTACGTATTTCCTTGAGATGTCTTCCGTTGTCGATGACGATAGGGAAACGTTCTATGCATATGCTAATAATAATTCATTTTCTAATGGGTTTGAAATTCTTTATTATATAGAATATCCTTAAGAGTGGAGATTTCCCAAATCACCTTTTCCGGCGAAGATACAAGAAAGCAACAGCATCAACCAGGGCCCGGTTGTACGAAGGGTATATAGCGCAATAAATCCCTACTCAGTAGATAAGTCGATGCTTTTATCTAATGAATCTATCCACTGGAAAGCGCTATCCACTCTTCGTACAACCAGGCCCAGACCAATAAAATTTGCGAACCGCTGTTCCTTTCAAAGATATCTTTTGGCACGTCACACGTAATACACCTTTCCCGAATTCGATTGAGTATAACCACAGAACAATAGCTTCCTGTCGAGGTAGGACTTGATGTGTTCATAAATTAACTGTATTCTATCAAGTCCGACCTCGAGAATCAGGAGTGGTCAATTGGGCTTCCGTTCTATAGCGGTTTTAGAGTCTTGCGGAAACTTGTATCAATCAGCACCTATAACACATCACGAAAATGGTGTTGTTTGTCACCATGTATATGTAAAGTGCTTTAACTGACTTTATAAAATAACTGCTCTAAATCTCGCGTTCTGATTGGTTGAGAGCGCGAGCTTTATAAGAGCACACTGCACGCGCGCGCACTTTCAGTTTTGTCATTCATGTAATTTATATTTTAGGAAAGAAATAAAAAACTTGCTTGCTGTGCTGTGTGCAGTTATAAAGCACTTGGGGATTGGCATGACACGAGAGAAGTGTCGAGAAGCACTCCGCTACGCGTCGTTCTACTCCTAACACTTCTCTCGTGTTCTGCCAACTTCTACGTGCTTTATAACTGCACACAGCACTCGCGCGCGTTTTCTATTTCTTCATTAACGTGTTTTTATTGCACCGCGGTTCAGTTTAGTTCAAACCCAAAAATGGTAGAAACCGCTTAGAAAACAAACAAAACTTAGATACAAGAATTATGGAAATCAGAATCGATTTTGGCTTTTTGTCCAAAACGTAGCACCTCTAGGGTTTCCCACGCTATTTACTAGTAAACCCATAAAACCAAGACAGTCCACTATGATATGAATGGTTTTAGTAAAGCGCTTAGGTTTTGCTTCTTATCCAAAAAAATAAGGCGAAAGAAAACAAAGAAGCTTGAAGAGCCTGAGATGTGAAAAGCCATACTTTTCCTTTGCTGTAATGGCGAGCTTAGTTTTGTAGTTTGAAGTTTTCAAAATTTAGTTTATGACTTATAGTTTATATTTATATAGACAATTATTAGAAGAGTGGTAGCTAGGAAATAAATACGAGTAAAATACAGGATTGCTTGTAGCTAGTCAGGGAACGCAAAAAAAATTTCTGA